>NC_048893.1:49527956-49563855 GCF_011077185.1 Oxyura jamaicensis | reverse complement strand
AAAAAAAAAAAAAAAAAAAAAAAAAAAAAAGAAAGAAAAAAAGGCATACTCCAGCATACTCCACTGTCAGTTCAGTGAAGGGAAAAGATGTCTCAAACTGAGAAGTTACATCTTAATTTCCTGCTCAAAAACTTCGCAGCAGAAAAGTGTTCTCCAATTTGTGTAGCAGTGTCATTACAAGTAAGAAAGGTGTTTTTTTGTAAAGAAAAAGCATAATCAGTAATATTTAAATATGATAAATTTTATGCTTCAATACTGAAAGCATGACTAATTGTAATACATGCAATAGAAAATTATGCAAATTTAAAATCAACTTTGGAAATATTATATAGAAAAAAATAAGACTTGCAGAATAAATAATAATTAAATTTGCAATTAAGAAAAAAAAAAAAAGATAAAGTGAGGTAAATTTTCAGGTTATAAAATGTTATTTTAACATGTCTGATAGGATGAGATTAACAATACCAAAAGACTCAGAATTATCTAAAGAACTTACTTCTGTAGTGAAACTTTGACCTTATTTGAAGAACCTTTAATATAGTTTGGGGGAAAAAAATGAAGATGAAAGAGTTATAAAATACACAGGTTCTACCAGTTTGTTAGAAGAGGAGAAATATTTTATAATTGTCAAATCTTTATATTTGTGTCAATAGCATCAATTGTAAGGATTCAATCTGATATTTTTGCACATGCATAGTTATTTCTGTCACAGTTATTTTACATTTTCTGTTAACTAATAAAGATTTATTTCAGATTAGGGATGTAGGTAACATATAATAATAGATAAACCAAGATAAAATCTCAGAATGGTGAATCCATGGTATTGCAGGAAGCCACACAATATTCTACTTAACAGAACATTATTTCATACCAAGAAGGAAGATCTTTAGTTTTCCTTTAAAAAACAGAAATTTCATTTAAAAACATAGTTTTATTACTCAAAATCCTAAGGCAAAACAAAGCACAATATATCTCTAGGATTGAAAGCAAGGAAGCTAGACTTTGTATAGTTGGAAGAACATCCAAAACATTCTTAGATTCATAGAATGATTTGGGTTGGAAGGGGCCTTAAATATCATCTAATTCCAACACCATTGCCATGGGCAGGGACACCTTGCCCATTTGAACCACCAGAATGTTCAAACCTGGCCTTAAACACTACCAGGGGTGGGGCAACCTGTTCCAGTGCCTTACCACTCTCTGAGTAAAGAACTTCTCCCTAATGTCTAATCTAAATCTACCCTTTTTTAGTTTAAAGCCATTTCCCCTTGTCCTACTACACCCCCGACAGAGTCCCTCTCCATCTTTCTTGTAGGCACCCTTTAGGTACTGGAAGGCCACTGTAAGGTCTCCCTGGAGCCTTCTTTTCTCCAGGCTGAATAACCCCAATTCCCTCAGCCTGTTGGGTGTTCCAGCTCTTTGAACATCTTTATCGCCCTCCTTTGGACTTGTTCTAATATGTCCATGTCCTTCTTGTACTGGGGATCCCAGAGCTGGACGCAGTACTCCAGGTGGGGTCTCACAAGAGCAGAATAGAGAGGTAGAATCACCTCCCTTGACCTGCTGACCACACTTCTTTTGATGCAGCCCAGGATACGGAGTACTTATCTGTGGAAAACAAAAACAAACAAAACCAAAAACAAACGAACAAAAAAAAAGCCAATGGACTGGATTTTTTTATCCTTTTATCTATATGGGCAAAAAACATGAACATCATGTTGAATAATTTTGTTATTTGTTGAAAATGAACCTGCATGAATTAATAATCCATGGATGAATGCCACATGTTACTGGCAGTGATTGGTGAACATGCTTGTTATGCTAATTTCCCTATCTATCTGAAAAAGGGAGTTATCTTATGAAATTTCAAAGATTGGATGTGGTGCTTGTGGGCATGATTTGGTGGGTGATATTGGTGGTAGGGGGATTGTTGGACCAGATGATCTTGGAGGTCTTTTCCAGCTTTAATAATTCTATGACTCTAAGAGTCTAAGAAATTATATTTAATATTAAATAAATGTTTGGTCATATTTCAGTTACAAAGGTTTCACTCTTGTGGACAAGTATACCAGAAGCCTATGATAACAGGCTCAACTTAAGCTTTTTGATGTTATTATTCCGTGTTTCAGGGAACACCAACAACAAAACCCAAAACCCTATTAGTGCATATGTTTATGTTAGGAAACATTACTGTGGTCTCTATCATTAATGCAAGATTCCCTTGAATATCTTGTAAAATCTTGAAAGTGCTAAAATGATGTGAGAAGGAGATCTGGAATGCACAGCATAACTAGATTTCTCTTTCACATGAAGTCTAATAAAAAAAATTAAAATCTCAATTTCAAGGACCAAAGAAATAGACAATTCCAAAGAAACAATACTCAAAAGTGGCAAATTAGTTAAACTACATAAGCTTTATTGTCTCAGGGACTATATATTACTGTTATCTTCATAAGGAAGATATTTCATCTTCAGAAAAAGCTCTGTGGTCAGCCAGAATGATGCTTATTTGTCACATCACTTTAGTCTTCCACATCTGAATTTGAGTTTGGAAAGCATGACTGAAGAATAGCATTCCTGACACAAGTAGATGAAATATTAGCCTTCCTCTTGTAGTTTCATTGTTTGAATTCCAAAGATGTAGAACACAACAATGTACCATTAGTTTTCTGTAAAATCATAGTGAGGCTGATCGGCCTTATCAGTCAAAACCTATGACTAGAAGAAACTTGATCGTCTTAAATAGATGAGAGAAATTACTTCTGGCTCAAAATACCAAAGCGGGTGGTTAGCCTACCTGTAACAGAGTTCTTTTCTTAGACTTACTGAAATACAGTATTCTGAACAATGATGTAATAACCAAATGACTGTTAAAAATACTCTTTTTTTTTTTTTTTTTGGAACTGTTTTATAGATTATAGCTTTATTAAAGACGTAGATGGTTTACTATAGTAATTCTCAATCTCTGCTAATGAGTATGCAGTGATCTTATTTAACACCATGCATAAAAAGTATTAGACACTATCTACCAAAATTTTAAAAACACATTTCTGATTATGTTTACAAGTAGTTTGATGCATTACTAATGAATTAGCATATCAAAGTGGTGAAGAGCCTACAGGTACCTCATATGCACTCAGATGAAGAAATTTATATGACACTGCAGTCAGTCTGACAGTCTGGACTAAACACACTGTCATGGTTTTACCCAACTGGGCACCCAAGCTTCGCCACAAGCACTCTCTCACTCTCCCTCCTCAAAGGGAAAGAAGGAGAAAATATAATGTAAAGGGCTCAAGGCTTGAGAAAAGAACACAGAGATCACTCAACAATTACCATGACGGGCAACACAGACTCAGTATAGGGAGATCTAAGAAATGTATTGCCTATTGCTAACAAGCTAGAGAAGGGAGAAACAAAGAAAAACTAAAAACAACATTGGGCCCCCCCCCCCCATCCAACCTCTTCCACCTCTTCCCCCCAAGCAGCACAGGAGAAGAGGTAATGGGGGCTGTGGTCAGTCTACAGCACTTTTTCTCTGCCACTCCTTCATGGTCACTCTCAGCCCCTACCCCACCTGGGGTCCCTCCAACGGGATGCCATTCTTCCCAAACTGATTCTGTGGGGGCTTCCCCCAGGCAGCAGCTCTTCAAGAACTGCTCCAATGTGGGTCTGTACCAAGGCATCCATCCCCCAGAAGCAAACTGCTCCAGCATGGGTCCTTCACGGACGGCAGCTCCCCTAGACCTCCTCTTCCTGTGTGGGCTCATCTCCATGGGCTGCAGCTCCAGCCCGTGGCGTACTCCTGCAGGAGCTCTCCATGGGCCGCAACTTTCTCCAGGCCACATCCACCTGCTCCACCATGGGCTCCTCCACAGGCTGCAGTGTGGAGATTTGATCTGCTGTAGGATCCATGGGTTTCAGGGGAATAGCCTACTCCACTAGGGGCCTCTCCAGCTGTTGTGCCTGTAGCACCTCTTCCCCCTCCTTCTGAAGTGAAACATTTATTTTCACAACCACAATGAACCTTTTGTGAGCCCAGCAGAGAAAAGATGGCAAAAGAGGAAGAAATAAGGAAAAAATGAAAAAAATAATAAAAAAAAAAAATGGGGGGTGGGGTCAGGAACAAGATACAGCAGACAGGTAAAAGGCAGGGAAGATAGGAAATGGTGGAGAGACAAATGTCTGTGGAAGGCAATTGAATGAGCTGTAAAAGCTGAGATCTGGTGGTTGAGAAGAGGTGTGAAAGCACAAACGATCTTTGTCTTTTTATACAATATTTCAGATATGGTGAGAAGTCTGAGTGGTTTGAAAAAATTCTTTTGGTATTTGAATGCTTGCTAGACACTGAGGTAGGTGGCACAACCCTACTTACTATTTTGGAGTCTCGTGTCTGCACTAGGACAAAGCATGGTGCTCAGCGGGAGATAATTTTCCAGTTTAGTTTCATCTGAAAGGAATCTTATTTATATACATTTTGCAGTCAAAGCCAATCATGAGAAGTGAGCAGGACCGGGGGGTTCATTTCAAAAGTGCATTACTGCAAGATATCTTCTCTCTATATTTTAGATCCATCACTCCTTGCCTGTTGAACAGATGAAATAGAAAAGGTATTCAAAGTAAGGAGAAAATAACAAACCTGCTCACAATGTAAGAATTCATAAATAAAGGTTTAAGAGTTGTTAATATCATTAGAACTTCATATGTATTTTGAAAGATCATCTTACTAATTCAACACAAATAATGAGATATAACTCCTGCTCTCACCTTTTCTATTACTCAGTTTAATCTCAGCAGGATAGTATTTATGAATAAATATGTCATGATGAACAGCATACATATTTCTAAAGTAAGGAAGAAAAAATACCTTTTTACTGTTTTTTATTTCCTTAAAAAAAAAAAAAAAAAAAAAAAAAACTTAATTAACAAAGACTTTTATAAGAATATAAATTTTGGAAAATATCTGTTGGTAAAACTGAAAACATAAAGTGCTAAACCTAGTGGTGATTGAACTCCAGTCATCCAGAACTCTATTTCTGTAGTGATTCAGTAAGAACAATGTCCTGGTTTCAGTTAGGACAGTTATTTTTCCCTCCTAGTAGCTGGTGGGGTGCTATGTTTTGGATTAGGATGAGAAGAGTGCTGATGACATGCTGATGTTTTAATTGCTGCAGAGCAATGCTTACACTATGCCAAGGACTTTTCAGCTCTTCGCTCTGTCCTGCCAGCGGGCAGGCTGGGGGTGCAGCAAGAGCTGGGAGGGGACAGACCCAGGACAGCTGACCCAAACTGGACAAAGGGGTATTCCATACCATCTGACGTCATGCTAAACAATATATAGGGGTGGCTAGCCGGGGTGGGGGGCCGGCTGCTCGGGGTTGGGCTGGGCATCGGTCAGCGGGTGGTGAGCAATTGCATTGTGCATCACTTGTTTGTACATATTATTATTATTATCATTATTATTTTCTATCTTAATAAACTGTCTTTATCTCAACTCACAGGCTTCACTTTCCCGTTTCTCTCCCCCATCCCAGAGAGGGAGGGGGGAGGGTGAGCGAACGGCTGTGTGGTGTTTAGCTGCCAGCCGGGCTAAACCACAACAAACAAAAAACTCCGTAGGTTTTATATCAATTCAGAAAAATGTTAAGCTACCTAAATGTGATTCATTTCCCTTTTCTTGAAAAATCTAAGCAAACTTATCTAAGAAAGTCCCTACTCGTAATTAAAGTTTCTGACTTCAGTAAAAAAAAAGACCATACAGAAATATCTACATTCTTATGACAATTTAGGAGAAATTTCATAAAAAACTAAAGACAGTGTGGGCTTTTTGAATGTAGCATTCCCATAGTTCTTTTAGAGGAAATACAGCTTGAAATATCATACTCTACCCATTTAAATTCTTGAAATTCTTTTACTTAGTTTCCATCTACAAACCTGTTATGTTCTGTTTAACAGTTTTGTGTATTCTGCATTTTGTTCCAAAGGTGGCTAAATTTCAGAAGTGCATTAAATGACAATCAACATTCCCTATTATGTACATTTTAAAAGTGTTTTGCAATGAAAAACAAACAAACAGACAAACAAAACCAACCAGCCAACAACAACAACAAAACACAGTAAAGTTGTCAAGTATTTCCTAATCTGAAACAGAAAGTAGTACAGGTTTTCCATCACTGTCTCTTTTATCCCTTACTATTATCTATGAAATATATTTTTAAATATTTTCACAGAAAAAAGTAATAATTTTTATTTATTGAAAATAAAAATAAAATAAAAAGTATAATTTAAAATTTTAATGTTGAGTGAAGTGTCTTATTAAATTACTACCAATACATTTAAACATCTATTTTCCCATAGAACGCAATCCTTACAATAAGCCTTACTGTTGTGAAGGGAACAATAGCGGCTCTTTGCACCTCTTTTTGCATCTGTGAGGATCTTTAGAAAGCCTCATCCTTATAGCAAACAAATCCTTCATAAACTTCAGTTAGTTAGTTCTAACTGAACTCTATCAAATTAGGTAATAATAATATTTCTAACTTATATTTGGAAAATGAATTTTCCAGATCATGATAAAATTTGAAACAAAATCTTAATTTTCTGAATCTTTAAAATATTTTCTTTATTGCTTGCCTGTAAAAGGTAACTTTTGTTAAGAATATCAGGATTATATATATCTATATGTACTATGTGTCTCATGTAAAATACTACATTTTCTCTTCTGATTTCCAATGGCCAAAGCAGGATATAATTTTAGAAATACTGCAGAATTGCCTGAATATTTTCAGCCAATTACATGGAGAAGTGAGAGTGAAAAATTAATGCTTACACATCCGTTAATATCAAAAAAGCTTATTTAAATTTGAAATATATATTTTTTAATTTTACTGTTAATGTTTAAAATGTTTTAGATTATATTTAGATTATAAGGAAACAAGCACAAAATATTTTTCTGTTCTTCCCCAAAACTGTCAGTCAGGTGATATTTATTAATATCAGCAGAACTAACCTCAACAATTCAAGATAAACACCTACTTGCACAGGTTTTTCAAGCAGAAAGCTTCACACCTTGTGAGATGCCCTTTTTAAGGGCTAGAAATAATTCTCTTTAGACCATCTGATGTTTTGGCTTTCTCCTAACCCATTTATTTACTGAAAAGTAAGAGGGAAAAATAAATAAATATGGCTAAAGCACCTGAGTCTCAGCTGCTGAACAGATTACACATTGTGGAAAGTATAAACGGGACTTCTGCAAGTCTTACTCATGTTCACTACTTTAGTCACATGAGGGGTTATATTTAAAGCATGTTAGTCCTCAGCATGTGATGTTGGTAAGGTCACACACCAAATAAATTACAGGCATAGAATTCCTCCATGTATTGCGTGTACTATAAAACACAGGAAAATTTCTTTCATTGTAACAGAAAAAAGTAAGATGACTAATAAACAGATGAATTAGGCAAAACCTAAAAAATAAGATTTTTTTCAATCTTATTTTTATTTTTTTGAATAAAGCAATTGAAATCTGAAGTGATCTGAACAGACAGAAAAAAAAAAATAATAAAGTTTTAATGTGATTTTGAGAAAAGTGTCTGAACTCTGACTCAGGCCTCAAAGTTGCTATTTAATGTACTTGAAATGTATGGAATTCATTATAAAATACATTTTGAAATCATATTTGGAGCATGTAATTGAACAGGAAGAGGAAGAAGAAGAAGAGGAGGAGGAAGAGGAAGAGGAAGAAGAAAGAGATAGAAGTGTTTTGTTTTCTGTATGTTTTCTATTTTTTAACAATAAAACATTTAGAGTATGTGCCTAAGGAGTAGAAGCCCAGCTTCTAAGCCTTGCTCAACCTGAAGCACTCTTGACCCACTTTCCAGGGGCAGAGCACTTGGTCTTTGAGTTCTTTTGCAAAGGAGTCTATTTCTTCTCACAGATATGCCACCACCCATGTAGTGGCTGCCTACAATGAACACCTGCTTGCCAACAAAGAATAGATACTTTCCTAATGTCCAATTTTTTGGACATTAGGAAATGTTGTCCATATTTTGTCCAATTTTGTCCATATATTATACAATATATGTCTCTTATTTCTATATTTCTATATGTCTATATTTCTATATTGTTGGCACATTATGAAAAATGAAACTTTTTTTTTTTTTTTCTGAAAAATGTGAATGCTGTAATTTACTTGTAGGCATTTTTTGTAATCAGCTTACAAAATTCTGTATTCATATTCCAGTTGGAAAATAAGGAATTCTTAAATTTCAAAGATTACTGTATCTGCAGAAATAAACAACACATCTAGATAAAACTATAATAGTGTGGATTAATTTATGCATATACAATTTTTAAAAAATAATTGTTTACCTTACAGTTGTCTTCATCTCACATAGTTCCAACATTTTAATTGGAATTCAGACACATGAGAATGTGCTGTCTTGATTCATTAAAAACTGCATCAAATGTACTGACAAGCACAAGGCTAAAGTTTTCATACTTCAAGCCTCCTGAGGTTATTAATAAATCACTGGTACAATCTTAGTTTAGAGTCTTATCACAATACGGTATTGAATTATTACATATAACTTATATGTAATGTAAAAATAATACATAACAGCAGGTTTGAAAAATCTTCCAATTACAGAAAATAATTTTCAAGGGAGGAAGGTGACAAGCATTAGAAAAAGATCTAGAAATTAATTAATTAAGAAAGAAAGAAAGACCTGAACAATGCTTCAGAACAGTGGTGCTATAATGAAATATGTATTAAGTATAACATGATACCAAGATACTGCAAGTAAAAATGTAGATGATCTGTAAAGATATATATCTTTTTTAAACTTGAAAAATACTTTTAAGTGTTCCTTCAGCATACTATAGTGTATTGGGTTTACATGGCAAGGGTTTGGTAGCAGGGGTGCCGCAGGGGTGACATCTGCCATCAGAGCCCAGAAGCAGCCCCATGTTAGATCAGAGCCAGCTCCAACAATGTTCTTTGGGCCTCTGTGATGAAGAAAGGAAAGAGGAAAAGAATTGCTGTGTAATAGCAGCTGGGAGAGAGGAGTGAGAAACAGCCCTGTAGGCCCCTGGACAGAGCTGCAACCTGTAGAGAGGAGCCCATGCAGGAGCAGAGGGTCTGGGGGGAGCTGCCGCCCGTGGAGGACCTGTGCTGGAGCAGTTTGCTCCTGATGGATGGACCCCGTGGTACAGAGCCATGTTGAAGCAGTTCTTGAAGAGCTGCTGCCTGTGGGAACCCCCCACAGAATCAGTTTGGGAAGGATGGCATCCTGTGGGATGGACCCCACGTGGAGCAAGGTCCGAGAGTGACCATGAAGGAGTGGCTGAAGCATTAGGGACTGACCACAGCCCCCATTCCACATTCCTCTGTACTGCTCATCGAGAGGGGAGGTGGAAGAGGGTGGATGGGGGGAAGGTGGTTTTAGTTCGCTTTTAGTTTCTCACTGCTCAAGTCTTCTAGTGATAGATAATAAATTAAATTAATCTCTCTACGTTGAGTCTGTTTTGCTTGTGATGATAATTGTTGAGTGATCTCCATGTCCTTTTCTCAACTGTTGAGCCCTTTCCATTGTATTTTCTCCCCCTTCCTCTTGAGGAGGAGTGTGTAGAGTTCAACTGTCCAACACTGTAAAACCACCACATATAGAAAGAAAAAAAAGAAAAAGCATATAGTAACAAAATAAAATGTTTTGATTAACAGAGACAGAATTCTGTGGCCAGGCTGAGTAAACAGCTTTCTGATCACCTACAGTTCCTGCTTTCTAGCATTCCTTTAGCTATGGCATGGTTACAGACAAAAGTGTTTATTAAGAGATGTTTTAAAGGGCCACCACTCTCTGCAGACTTGTGGTGGGGGGTTCCTCCTGCCTGGCCATTGAAGCCAAAGTGGTGAGTCTTGAAACCTAGGGGTCTCCATCTCAGCAGTTACATCTATTGAACTGAGATGGAGACCCTCAGGTCTCAAGGCCTTGGCCTCCTGCTCTCTGGCTAGTCCAGCTTGAAGTTTGCTAGCAAACTATGCACACATACCACTTACACCCATAGGTTTGGAGCCAATACTGACACTCACCTCCACCAGCAGTCAGCACCAGGCACCCAGGCACTGAGCCCTGAACTTACCTTGCTAACTGCAAGGTAAGCAAGTAGATGCTTAAGCAAGTAGTAGCAATCCTAGTAGATGTTTTTTGGGACACACCCTGTTCCTGCCCCTCTAGCTGGTGCCCAAGACCCTCACATTCTCCAGTGGCTGGCAAGATCCTCACTCACTCTGGTAGCTGATATTGTAAGCCTGGAGTATCTTTATCTGCAACCCTGGTCTGACTCCAGTTGTTGGCTCCCAAACCACTCGTACTCACCTCATCATTAGATAGCACTTAGTCTTTACAGCACTCACATACACAGAACGGAGGGTGAGATTACACTGAAAGAGTTAAGAAAGGATTTGACAAGAAGATAGGACAGATGATTAAATATAGTGTACAATCATACAACTTTACCAGCTCACAATGACTGCGTTGTCCTTTAAGTGTTTAGCAATAAATCCCAGAATAATCTTCTCCATAATTTTACCAGGCATGGAAGTCAGACTGACAGGCCTGTGATTGCCAGGATCTTCTTTCTTGCACTTCTTGAGAACTGGAACCACATTTGCTATCTTCCAGTCATCTGGGACCTCTCTGGATTCCCAAGACCATTGAAAAATAATTGAGAGAGGTCCCACAATGACATCAGCCAGCTCTCTGAGTACTCTGGGATGAATCTCATCTGGACCAATGGACTTGTATGAATCCAGGTGGAACAGCAAATTCTGCACAAGTTTGGGGTTAACTGAGAGTTATCATTCCCACAGTCACGGTCCTCCAACTCTGGGCAGCTGTGGTCCCAAAGCCCATCACTGGTGTTAAAGACAAAAGCAAAAAATGCACTAAATGTCTCTATTTTTATTATTCCCCTGTTTGAGAGGTGACTGTCCTCATCAAGTATCAGACCAATGTTTGCTCTGGTCCTCCTTCTCATATACACATATTTTAAAAAACATTTTTTATTGTCCAATACACTGCTGGCCAGCTACAACTGTAATTGAGCTTTGGCCTTCTGAATAGTCTATCTACAAAGGTGAGCAGCATCCCTGTAGTCCTCCCATGTTGCCCAACCTTGCTTCCAGTGGCCATACACTTTCTCCACCTAAGCTCTTGAAAAAGACCCCCACTAAGCCAAGACAGCCTTCTGTCCCTCCTGCTTGACTTCCGACACTTTGGACATTTTTGCCTGTTCCTGTGCTCTTAGGAAGTGATGCTTAAAAACCGACCAGCACTGATGGACTCCAATGTCAGTTTCCCTGGGGACCTTACTAACTGAGCAGTCTAAAGTCTGCTTTATCTAAATCCAGGGTTGAAGTCCTGGTGGCAGTTTTCCTCCTATCACCAAATATTTTGAGTTCAACTACCTCATGGTTGCTATGGTCAAGACAGCCACCCATTGTCACTTCACCCGCTAGACCCTCCCTGTTTATAAACAACAGGTCCAGGAGGGCACCTTTCCTGGTTTTCTCTATTAGTATCTGTACCAAGAAGTTATCAATCTAGTAGATTTGTGTTTCCTTTTGTTCTTGTTTAACACTGCTCCGTTTACTTATTTTCGCCTTTTGCATTGAGAAAGTCCTTGATTATTGGATAACCTCAATGAAGCAGATGCTCTCACCTTTCACATAACTTTACAACCTTCTATATTGAATTCTAGATTACTCATATCTTGACATTCTCCTCTGACCATGATGCTCAACAAGGAACTACAAAAGGTAAATATATGTATATATATATATATATATATATATTTTTTGCAACAGAACAGCCTGTCCCATCTGTCTCTTTTTGAAAAATTAACATTTTTTTCCTCTTCTTGGTTTCATTTTATAGCTTCTCCACATTTTATTTTATTTTATTTTATTTTATTTATTTATTTATTTTTAATTTTTTGTCCTCATAGCAAACAGATATAAAGTTTATTTGTGTTTCAATCTGCAGTACTAACTCTGGCATTCATCATTGGCTAATGTCTCTGAAAATGCAAAAGCGACACCATCTTTCTATATTTCTAGAGGAATTTTCTTATATGCCATTAACTAGATAACGTCGATTGGGTGCCAAAGGGTCAGGCTTAACAATGTCATATTGAAGACTTTTGTTTTCACCATCAAAGTTTTAAACAAGCCAGTTTCTGCTCACAGTTCCTTTGTGCTTTTTCCCCTTCAGATACACCAACCACATTCTCATTTAACAATCCCTTTCACTTCCTAATCTCATTTGGACTTCGTATCCAAAAGTGGTTTCTGTATCCAATATTTGAAATTGCCTTCACTGCTGCACTGCAGTTTTTTTTTTTCTTTTTTTTTCTTCTTTTTTTTTTTTTTTAATCCAATGCCTTCAGAATTATCTTAGCTTTCTATTATTTCTTTTCAATAGAAAAGAACAATAGAGTCAGTCAGTACCATAGTCAGTCTGTGAAATAATGAAGCAAAACATACTTTACAGAATAGATATCTTGATTTGGTTATCTTCCAGCAGACATTATTTCTTCTTCTTTGAAGGTTCCCCTTTTGCCCTATACCCCAACCTCACTTTACAAGAAAGCCATTTCCCTCATTGTTGTTACAAAACAGCATTGAAATAACTCTTTTAATTACCCTGTCAAAAAGAACAAAAAATAAAACTTCTTTATCTTGTAATACTGTAGAAGCAACAGAATGAGCATAGGAAAAATGAAGCAAAATCACTGAGGCATTGTTTATATGAAGATGTAATTGTACAGCTAGCTAGAATGTGAATTGCTATTAGTAATTGTAAAAATGTACATGAGTACATTGTGAAGAGTATAGACTTCACAGTGTATAGACTTCACAGTGTATAGACTTCACAGTGTACATTGTACACTGTGAAGTCTATATCTTGACTTACTCTACAATAATTTATTATATTGACTTGCCCCAATTTAGTATCTTTGTTTGGTGAAATTCACAGGGCTTTCTTTGCTTTGTTTGGTTTTAACATCAAGATAACTACCATGAGAATGACCACTCAGTGGAAGAGCTATGTAAGCTTAGAAGGAAGCTTTCAAAACCATTTGAATCCACTCTCATTTTGAATTTCTTGATTTTGGGTGGTGGTGGTGGAGACAAGGAATAAGGTCAGTTAGGAACATATAAACAGTCTATTAAATGAAAGAGATAGATAAAGAGGTCATGGCTAGAGTTCTCGCTCACACTATAAGTCATGAGTCCAAGAACAGTCTTTGGTGCAGTAGTGGCTGAGTTTTAACAGGGTAAATTTAAACATGGCAAATATCCCAGATATCCCATACCTGGCAAAGCACTAAAAGCCCATCATACAAAAGAGAGATATATGGATTATAACAATCAGTGTGGTTATCCTGTTTGTAGCTGAATCCCTAAACAAAACTGAACAATGAATACAAGAGTGTTTGAGGAAAAATGAAAAGGAAGCCAAATAATTCTTTGGCAAAAATAAATAAATAAATAGATCAATAAAAAGATGCTAACCATGTTAACATGAGGGTAGCAACTTTTCACATTTTGACGGGTGCATCAGTTAGTTAATGAAAGATCTCACCATCACTGTGAAATATGCTCAGCTAACATTCACTGAAAATACTGTAAGAAATTCACACAGCTCTGTAGCTTTAGCTTAGTGAAAGGGGATATATATATTTTTTTTAACATGTTACTTTGTTTTTGAAGCCAGTTCTTTATGTTTACAAAACTAAGAATCTTTTGGAAATAATAAATATTCATTCCCTTATAAAGTTCAGTGAGGTAGAACCATTTAATTATTGGACAATAACTTTACTGCAGAATCAGGCAGCCTGTGTCTTACTAAGAAAAAGTTTCTATGTTTAAATAATAAGGAAAATGGAAAAGTAGATGAAGAAGAGGAAGAAAATGGTAATAATAATAATAATAGAATATTTGGGTTGGAAGGCACCTTAAAGAGCATTTAATTCCAACCCCCCTGCCATGGGCAGGGACACCTTGCACTAGACCGGGTTGCTCAAAGACCCATCCAACCTTGTCCTCAACACTTCCAGGGATGAGGCATCCACAACTTCTCTGGGCAGTCTATTCCAATACCTCACCAGCCTCTCAGTAAAGAATTTCTTCCTTATATCTACTCTGAATCTACCCTCTTTTAGTTTAAAGTCATTACTCCTTGTTCTGTCAGTACATTCGCTGACAAAGTCACTCCCCAGCTTTTCTGTAGGCCCCCTTTAGATATTGAATTATAATTATATATTACTATTATTATCTTCCCTGCTTATCTAATTCCTGTTGGACTTAGTATACTTGTGCAGAATGCCTGTATTTGCCAGAAGTGTCCTGCTGGCTTAGAGTAATACTACATGGATTAGAGATTTTATATTTACCGTGGGGAGGTATAATTATTCTTATAGAACTCAAGTTTAAAAATAAAAATAATTAAAAAAAAAAAAAAAAAGAAACGGTCTTCAATTATTATTTTCAGGGGTGGCGGAGTATACAAAAAAACTCTAATAAGGTAATATCCCAATCACATATGTTATTTTATTCCAAAATATAAGATGCACAAATATTAGGTAGAGTATCACTCTCATGGAAGTTCACTTTGAGTATTGCATTTAGTTCTGAGGTCCCCTTCATAAGAAAGACATGGACCTGGACCTGTTAGAGCATGTCCAGAGGAGGGCCACTCCTATGAAGACAGACTGAGTGACTTGGGGTTGCTCACCCTACAAAAGAGGAGGCTCTGGGGAGATCTTATAGCAACCTTCCAGTTCTTAAAGGGGGCCTACACAAAAGATGAGAGGGACTATCAGAGAGTGTAGTAATGGGACACTAGGGCAAAAGACAAGAGATTTAGATTAGATCTCAGGAAGAAGTTCTTCACTATGAGGGTGGTGAGGCATCGGAACAGGTTGCACAGAAAAATTGTGGATACCCCATCCCTAGATGTGTTTAAGGCTAGGCTGGATGGGGCTTTGAGCAACCTGGTCTAATGAAAGGTGTCCCTGTGCATGGCAGCGGGTTTGAACGAGATGATCCCTTCTAATCCAAATCATTTTCTGATTTTATAATTCTAAGAATATACATTTTAGCATTCTTACACATGAAACACGTCTGTTCATTGAATATAGTGTATGCAGTAGTCTTAGAGTCAATAATCATATAAACTCAATATGAAGAAATATTGCCTAACATTTTGGCAAAAATATGAACTGATGATGCATAAAGCAAAAATGACTATTATGTGCAATTTTGTTAATATAATTTATTTTTAGTATATTTTTATTATGATGGGGGCAATAACATGAACTACTGTAGTTTTCTCATTTATAATATATTGGCTTAGATTTTGGACACAGCTTAATAGAAGTAGTGTTGTTTCTATAACTCTGTAACTTTATATAATCACATTTCCAAATGAAAACTTGAAATCTTTCCCTATTTTGATCTTCTGTAGTGAATGTGTTTTTAAAACAACCAGAAGTCAGAGCAGTGGAAACCTCAAACTCAGGCTTGCAATTTTTGCAATATAAATTCTGTGTATTTGTTAAATCTTGTTCTTTATTTTTTCACAGATAAATTGTGTCAATATCAAGGCTCTTCTAAATTCTACTGATTTTAGCATCAAGCAATGGTGTTCTATTATTCATGACAATACAAGTTTACTAAAACTTTTTTTAATAAAGGGGACTTTTGAGTGCAATGTTATGCCGTTATGACTTTATTATCCTCCCTGTATGCCCTTAAAGGAGTAAGGGTTTGTGCTGTTCAAGTGCAGAAGTGAGAACACAGCAGACACAGGTGTGCAATGCAGGTGAAAGAAAGAAAATTGTGGCTGTAGAGTGGAAATTCCTCAACTTCCCATCTTTGTCACCATTCTTTCTAAAACACGACTTTTACATGCTCATCTGAAGTGAAAAGGAATTGGCACCGTGGCCCTGTAAGGCAGCAGCTGACTGGTCCCAGCATCTTCATGACTCCCTGTGATGTACTGCCTGTCCCCTGACTGGCTGGCTAGCCATTCTTAGCTGTATTGTAACTGGCTTGTCATCAATACGGGGTGTGTCTTCCCCTCCCTATAAAAGGGTCAAGGGGGAAATGGGAAACAGACTGTTGGGGATGGCAGGAGCATAAAGATGTAGAGGAGGAGGTTGTGGAGGTGGTATTGGAAGAGAAGGAGGAGGAAGAGGGGGAAGACGAGGAGGAGGAGGAGGTGGCGGTGGAGCTGCTGGGGGAGGAGGAGGAGCTGGTAGAGATGGTGGTGGACGACGAGATGGAAGGTTCAGGATTTATAGAATCTTTTTTCTTCTTTTTTTTTTTTTTTCCAAATAAGGGGACTTTTGAGTGCAATGTTTTGCAGTTACGTCTTTAGAATTCCCCCTGTATGCACTGAAAGCAGTGAGGGTTTCCAAGCGTATTTACAGAACCCAAGTATCATTCTTTGTACACATCCATTCCTTGAGCAAACCAAGAGGAACCAAAGGATTACCTGGGGGCACCCACGCATCTCCATGGGCACCCAGGATCATCCTTGGAACACCCAAGCATCTCCACACAGCAGCCATTGCAACTTTAATTGCAATTTCATTTTTATCTTATTTGTACATCTCATTTAATGAAATGTATATGGCCTAGGCAAATAAATATTCTTTCTGCTGTGTATTCAGTGTAACATTAAAAGGATGACAAGAAGCGTATTTAAAGTCTGCATCATTTAATGTAGGAATAAAAATATTTTCAGAATTGTTTGCTTTTGAAGTAAAATGTTTATACGAATCTGTATACTATAAATAATTTAGCATAATTATTGTAACTGAAGTTGTATGGGGAGACTAAAAGGAGCTAAAAATTGTGAATCCTGAAAAGATTTCTTATGCAACATTCAAACAAAATAACATAAATTTAGAATTAAAAACTTTCATCCTGAAATGTATTTTTTTTCGACTCTTACTAGTTTTTAATTATTTTAACTACTGAAATTAATTGAAAGTTTAAAGAAAAAATGAGTTCTGGAAAAAAAAAAAAAAAAAAAAAAAAAAAAAGGAGGTACTAATGTACTAATGAATGGTTTTCTGGAGTCAAATAGAAAATTTATTGACTAAACTCAACATTTTCAACATAGAGGAGAACATTTACCTGAATAAATCATGTTACTGTTAAAAGGCAGTCAAGATTTCATCCAAATGCTCTTCCTAAAGTACTATACTTAATAAACAAAGCAAATATTAGTAAATATAGCAAATATTTAAAAATATATATTTTTTTAAAAAAAGCAAATATTAGCAAATATAGAAGCTAGATAAGAAAGGAAAACAGTTTATGTTCCTATTTGTTCATTGATCAAAATGGCATCAAGGACAAGCTGATGAAAATTGGGAAACCCTGTGTGGAAGGGTCATCTTCTGGTCATCTTAATTCTATAATCTCTTGCAAAGATGGGTCACATATGAGAAAAAATCTTTCAGCCGTGAATTAAGCATAAGAAGCAAAGCAGTCAACAGAGGCTTTTGCTAAGACCGTAGCAGAAGAAAATGCACAACTCTGTCAAGTATGGCAAGACCTCACTTTCATGTGAGTTATTCTTGATCACATTGTAGAGCACCTATCTTAACACAAGTATATTGTGTTTTCCTGCTCTATGTTTAGTGGTCTGTAACAGCCTCCTATTTTCATTTCTTCAACGTGGCCAAACTCAAATGGGTCTGATAATGAGGGAAACTAATGCAAAATGCTAAAAATTTATGCCATTGTGTACTGGGCAAAGTGTACTGGGCTTTTTGCTTTATTCAAAGCACGACAACTGTAATGCCTCTATAAAGAAAGTCATTGGATATATATATATATTTTTTTTCCCTTGAAATGTACCATAATTGTAAATGGGTTTCCTCCATACTTGAGACAAGTGAAGTCAGACATACCAGGTTTTGGTATTTATGCTTTTGCACTATGCTGTAATCACTTCAATTACTTGCAGAGATTTACAGTGGTAATTCAAGGTCTACAGTGGAGTCAGTGTTTTAGGTGATTACTAGCTGTGATGGAAACAGTTCTAGCTAACACATGCATGGGCAAGGTTATGTGCAATCACATAAGTTAGCCAATACATAGCTTTATGTGTGCTGCCCCCACTCCTCCCTCCTTTAACTAAAATAAAAGTAAAATGTAAAACATTCTGCATAAGTGTGCCAGTTTTAATGAAAGGGTTTCCTTAATGGAAACCAACCAGAATAGGGAAAAAAAAAGAGGGTTGAAACACTCTAGTGTTAATGACGCCATAAGCTGGAAATACGGGATAGAGAGGTTGTTTGTTTGTTTGTTTGTTTGTTTGTTTTCTTCTATGCTATTTTTATTTTGCTTGCAAGTGTATCTGGTAGAGCACAAAATACATGGTTATCACATAGTCAGTGGTCACCAGAGACTTGACAAGCTAAATTACTTAGGTCTAATGAAGACAAATAGCATTCTAGACATGGACACATATTACATACTGAAGAGAAATTGACAGTGATATTGTTGCCAGGCAACTCATCTCCCCATATAAAACATGCACTTCCTATGATTTTACTGTATATGTATCTGGGGGGGAGAGGAAGAGGGAGTATGTGTATTGGGGGAATAACCAAACAAGCAAACCAAAAAGAAACACGTTAGAGTTCTCTTTTCACTGAATTGCTACTTTGTACTAATGTATCAAAAAACAAACAAGCAAAAAATAATCTAAATGTAAATTATGTTCTTAATGCTCTTAAAAATGTTCTTAAATATCAGATCCTCTTTTTTTTTTTTTTTTTAATGAATCTTATATATAGACATAAAAGGTAAGAAAGCAATTGTCACTTACTTGTGGAAGGATTTAAAAGTGAAATTGTACATTTTCATAGAATAAGGATAGGATTTAATATTGGTAGCTGGGCAATTTAATGGATAGGATTTAATATTGGTAGCTGGGCAATTTTCTTGATACAGTGACAATCATTATCTGTAAGTGGATAAAATCACATTTTGTCTAGTTCCTTTCAAACAGCGAAAATAAAAGATGCAGTTCTATCACCATTTGTTCTGTACGTAGTCAATTTATAACAGAGTTTTGTTTTCCATTTTCATTATCTTTCTCTTATTCTATAATAGGTATGTGATTGTTCTTTTTACATAGGGATTTCCTAAGTGCTATACAAATACTACATAAGCTTCATAATTAAGATTTATTTCTAACAAAGCAGAATTGAATTACCACTAAGAGAAGTGTATAGAGCTTAATGAAATTCTAGTAAAGCTCATCATCTCATCCTGTAACAATCATTTCTCTAAGAACCTGCTCTCATGTTTACTTGGTTGTGCTACATCTCTGATTAATATACACTCCAAGAAGCATGAAGAGTATTTACCGTAGCAACAGATGTCATTTTGTATTTCATTCCACAGTTTGATTCTTTGTTTTATAAAATGTTTTAATGTCATTTGTTCCTGAGTTCTCACATCATTATTTGTTGAGAGGAGAAAAGAAATAATAGCAATTAGTAAATAGTTCACAAATACAGTGAATTTAATGTTAATTCAGCAGTGTACTTAATTCTGAAAAGCAAGCTCTTTGCACCTGGTCCTGTCTGTCTATGTTCTAGATGATAACCATAATAAGTATTCACCATGTCTGAGATGCCAGGGGCTTGATACTCAATTTTACACAACCCAGACACAGTCCTTCAGTTTTCCTCACTGCTAATGCTGTGACAGATAATTAAGAAAATTCTCATGTAGCAGCCTCCAGATCAAGCAAAGGTATCACTTGGCTGTTGCATTTTCAAGAAACTTAAAACCAAGTCTGAGATCAAGTATTTGAAAAAACATGTTGTTAATTCATGATTAAATTCATTGCTTAATGTTGTTTGGGCTATTGAAGAACTGATAGGTTTATCATCCCTTTAAAAAGAAAACACTACACAGAGATTTATTCAGTGCTGATTCCAATATTGGATAGGAGAATATGTAGATCTTCCTGCAATTTAAGTCCCAGAACTATACATTATGATATGACTCGCTGAATCAAGGGAGGATAAAATACATTTCTAATGTAAAAGATGGAGGTTTTCGTAAGTGTTTCTCTGACATATTTTTTACTTTTATATTGGGCTGTATTTAGCAACATAACCTTAACTTCCTTCATTACATTTTACTATAATGTGATACTGGACTTCTAGTTGCTAATGGAATAATCTCTGTGCTCTGCCTCAGGACATGGTCCTGCTTCAGAGCTTCTTCTAAACAGAGGTCTAATGAAAATGACTGATGTAGACAAGGAAACAGTGAAATACACACAACTATATATGGTTAGTGGAGAAGCCAACAGTCATAACCAGTCCCAACTATTGGGCAGGTACTATTCCTATGCCAATCACAGCTAACCTCGATAACCTGAAAATGAATGAAGTAAACATCAGTAAAGTAAACTTCAGGCATTTTACTTGATTTTGTTTGTTTAAAAGTAATAGATAATAGGAAGAGCATCACATAACTACAGCCAGTGATGAGCACTTTCACATGGAAACAAAAGGGATAGGACTTCCAGCTCTAGCTGTGTTTATTATGAATTATGTATTAAGTAGCTAGTGGATGAAACGAAAACAAGATATTCTGGAAGGAACAGATTTTTCTCAGACATACTCAGGGGTATTTGTTTATTTCAGCTTTCCCTGTTCTTATGATTTTATTCTGGTTAAATATGTCAGTTGATTTTATGTTGGATTTTTTTCCACACTGGGGTGCACACTTAATTAAATGATAATAAAATTTTCTCACTAATATACTTTGATAATCAATGAGATAATAAATATTAAAATTCACATTATTATTACTGGAACCTAAGTGGGCACAACTGAGATAAAATGAAAGGGTTTATGAATTATATCTTATTACAAATCATTTCAAAATCTGTCAAAACATTCAGTAATAGTTATAGTTTGTTCAAGTTCAGAAAGCTTTTATTTTTCATTTCCAGTTTTAAAGGCTAGAGGTTTCATTCTGTATTTGATGACATATGAAATATTCAAATACAGATTGGTAATTTGAAAGAATAAATAAACCAAGTCATCCTCCATAGGATGTACATTTATAAATTGTGCCTTCAGATCCACACCCACAGCATTCACTGAAATTAAGGATCTAAGGGGTTATTGACATCCCAAATTAATGAAATTCTGCCTCATGGAATAGTTATAGTAACACTTTAGTGTCTTCAGGGGTGAACTTTTTACTGATACTGTTATATTTAAGCTAAAAGCCAGATAATCAAAAAGCAGTAAATGACTGATTCTCATCAGAATTCCAAACAGATAAGGTACATATTTTTATGAAAGTTCAGGCATTCAATTTAAAACTGTCTTTCTTCAGAAACTGCTTTATTTTGTTAGTTAACTTCAGCAAAAGATGAATTAGGAAGAAATACTTAGAAATTAAGTGATTAGAGAATCATTTAAATAGAGTTTTCATGCCTATTCAAATATTTCATCACAGTTCTGATACCGCAGATAGATCTTTAGCATAAGTTAATGATTAATATTCTCATATACCTATGCTTTCAATATTCATATGAAGTGTAATATATCATATAATTTATATTTCAGTACTGAACAGTGTTGTGGAACAAAGACTACAGCAAACCTGACACTTCTGTATTTTTAACCTTAAAGATTAGTTTTTGTGGGTTTAGATTGATTTTCTTTTTATTTTCAGGAAAAATAAATACATAAAAATAAGAAATTGCAGTAGTAATTATGCAAAAGTAAGGTATTTTTAACATTTATATTGCTAAGGCAACAAGCTGACATAGATAAGTTCAACAATACAACCATGTTGTGGAAAAAATATTCTGTGAAAAAAAAAACCACTTCATTTCAGTTATTAGGTACAGTAATAGCCCTCTGGAGGCTATAACCTTAAGGACAGCAGTTTGACACATATAAACTCATAACAAGTCTGAGAGAGACAAAGAAGTAACTTCAATAAAAGATTTCACATAACAGATGTTTTCACAAAGTCTAGGTTTACTTTATTGTATATGTATTGATGGTACAGCAACATATTTTTCATTTATGTATATATTTATGCTTTTCTTTTACCTAATGCATATTTTTCTAAAATTTTTATTATAGTAGTTATGTAGTCTGTAATACATAATCTATCATCAGTAACTTAATTTAATGATAACCAACACAATATTAATTTACTTCTTCAATATTTCTGACCAAAATAACAAGTGAGAAAGTAAGAAATGAATGGGCATATCTTCAAATTATTTATCATCTGATTTCTCAAATTATTTCTTTATAATATTTATATATATTGTCCTTAAATTATACTATTTTGAATTATACATTTTTAATCAATTTTCATTTTTTCTATAGTTGTTTTATCTGTTATTCTTAATATTATTTTTATTATATAACATTTGAATTTTTATAACTGTATGAGTGAAGAAAATGAAGGAGATTTTAAATGACGATGCAGTTATTTTAAAAAATTATATAATATGAAACCAGGTTGATGAAGGTTGATGGTCACATCCAGAGATGATGTGATGGGAGGTTGGATGGAATTCATTACAAAAATAAGTTAAAATGAGGTATGTATGTGTGAGCTTGGTGTCTAACCTTCTATAATATTTAATAAAGAGAATAAATTCTCTTGAGATAAAGAGAGATGAGGTAATGATTTGCCTGACTAGGTATTATATGTGGAATGCTGTTTCCTAAACAGTAAGTACCACCTGCAGCACCAAGTGTTTTTTCATGTAGCCAGAGATGGAGCCTATGGGACAACCTGTGACTTGCTGGAATGGCAGCCAGAAAAAAAAATAATATTTAAAAATTAATATTACTAATTAATATTTATTTATTTATATAATTATATTATTTATATTATATATTATATATTATAGACATTATATAAATTATATAAATAAACAGTATGTGTCTACAATAAATGTTTTATAAAAGTCTACCACCTAATGTGTATAACAATTTTCTTTCCACAAGATGTGTGGCTTAATAAATATGTCAAACAAATGCTCACGAACAAGAGACTATAAATAATCAACAGTAAAGGAGATCAAGCAGTCTCTTTGATTACCAAACATTCTATTCTGTATAAATGAAATAAATGCATGATTAGAATGCTATATGGTAACAATTATAATTATTAATTCATTTATTTTAGAATATAAGAAATCATATTGTTAGAGGGGAGGGAAAAAAAAGTACAAAAAAAATATTCCAATAGCAATGCAATATTTAGAACAAATGTATACAAATTCATTAAATATTCATACATTTTTTTTCCAACTGTCTGTTATCTCAAATGATTAGGGAGGTAGACTACCTAACAGAGCAAATTTCTTTTACTTCTAGAAAGTCAGAATGTAAATTTAAGTACATATTTCCATTATTTATATTTCTTTTCAAGACAATATTTTACTCCATAGAAATTCTGTACCTTTAGAAATTAAGTTCAATGTCCACTTCTCATTGCTAAAGCAAAATCCATGAAGTGAGAAGAAAAATCAACATAGCAACAATGACATTTTTATATTGATGAAAACTGATAGGCCATATACTAAACAGACTATTTCAGAGCCTGTATGTAGTTATGTTTGCATATACAAATACATATATCTATATTAATTTCATATATCTATATTAATTTCATCATTTTTGTCTGTGTATATGTGTGACATTATCTACAAGGATGTGTTTTAATTTTTGTATTGAGCATTTTGAAATAAACATAGAGATACTATGCATTAGACTGTAGTCAATTTTTTCAAGTCTTCTGAGATATTTACAAACAAACCATTGCATTAGTAATAAATTAAAAAGTATTTCTGTCAGTAACAGATGCAACTTTTTTGCAGACCTTCTAGATGTCCAATTTAATTACCAACAGAATTGCAGAAGTATTGGTAATCATAGATTTGAGGTTACCATACTATCTGCCATGGAACATCTACAGGATTAAAAAAAAATAAAAAGAATACCAGCTGATATCTCTCATTCTTATTTCTGAGTTACTATCCTTTTTACCATTATTTTTTCAGTTTCCGTATAATATGTAACGTATTTAGAGACAAACTCCTAATATGGTCTTTATCAGAAGGCATTAATATTTGGCTATGTTTGTCCAATTTGTACATTGACACAGGTTTCTATGTATGGTTTTCACATACCTTAACAAGTCATATGACAGATTGACATAAAATTCTTGAGGATTCAAATATATTGTTTTAATTGTTAATGGACGATTATCTTATTATTATTCAAGTTTCTGAATATAATTCTCTTAAAGACGGTTTAACTCAGATGATAAGGCCTTTGGTATTGAAAATCAAAATATTGCATGTGAAATAAACACATTACATCCTTTTCTGTATAAATTCTATTAAATTGAAGCAATATTCAAAATGTAATGACATTTCACAGATTTATTTGAAAATAATTTACAAATGCCTTAGGGGAAAAAGAATTCTCATCTCTTCCTCTCTGATTTTGTAGATGTGCCTAGAAGCAAACAGTAATAATCTGCCTTGTAGATTACTTTTCTCATAATGTATATTGTTTTCCCTTTATTTCAATGAATAACAGTTTTGCATTCCAAGTTTTGACATTATACGGAAAGGTAAGCAGAGATGTTGACTTTCACAAATCATATATAGCTTTTGCTGAAAGGATACAGTGTAAAATGTCGACTGGAACATCTCCATCCAGAACTCTGTTTATAGTGCTCTACAACTAAGAAAAATTGAATCACCTATCCACCTACATTTCTAATTGTTTTCCAGATTGTTCTTATGAATTTGGTGGCAATCTCCAAAATAACTATTTCTGTGAATCACCCATACTGCAAAAGGGAGACAGTATGTAGAGGTTTTACACTTAATTTGAAAACTGACAAACCTGTGGTATTAAAAAAGAAAAAAAGATTTTAAATATCTTCTCTTTATCACAGCTTGTCAAGTATATTGTAATGTCTTCCTGGTATCATAAAGTCATAAAGAAGAGGCATGGACTACTATACATTTGAATGGTTTAACATACTTTTTAGTAGAGTAGCACAGCTGTAACATGTTAATAGATGTTTAACCACTGAAACTTGTAACACTGTTATTTGCAACACCTGTAGGTATTGTTAAGCTATATATATTATTGAGCTGAAATTAAAGTCTATTTTAGACTTTTTTTCTCTTTCCTTCTCTTTCCCTTTTTTGTACCCTCCACTCAGCACCACCACCACCACCTCCTCATACAATTGGTGCAATTAAACCCAAACTCTGTTTTTTTTTATTTTATTTATTTATTTATTTATTTATTTATTTATTTATTTATTTATTTATTATTTTTTATTTTTTTTTTATGTCTTCCAAAAACTATCTATGTTGGGAAAGATCAAAGTGAAAAAATGCCTTAAACTGTATTCTAAGAAGGATCGCAGTTTCTGACACAGTGAGACAGGCTACCTAAAAATGCTTCTGTGGTGCTACAAAAACAGTCCAGGCAGACCCCAAAACAACAAAGATCCTTGAACAATGGTTCTACAATTTTCAATGTCTATTATCTAAACACTCATAAAAAACATAATTTTAGAGAGAACCATATAGGACTTGAAAACAAATATGCTGAATACCTGAATTATGCTGAAAAGGAAATCGATGTCAATGAGTAAGAACATACTTGTTATTTGATTACAACCAAATGCATGCAGATATCAATGGTAATATTAATAATGTAGAATCAAATGTCTATTAAATCATCCAGTTAGAAATGAAGGAGAATATTCTGATATCTGATTGTTTTGAGATTGGAGAGGAAGCACCAGTTTGATGTTACATATTCTCAGTTCAGTTATTTGAGACTACCTTTTCTTTCTTTGTTTATTTGTTTGTTTTAATTGTGTAAGCTAGAAAATGATTGTTTTTCTATTTCTTAATGTGGACTACATACCCTTGATATTATATGAACTACCTTGTATAAAGTTTTAGCAATATTTCTAAGAGCAGAACCATTTTCCACTAACAACCACTGGAAAATAATAAAATAAAATAAAATAAAATAAAATAAAATAAAATAAAATAAAATAAAATAAAATAAAATAAAATAAAATAAAGCAAAGCAAAACAAAACAAAATTAAATTAAATTAAATTAAATTAATTAAAAAAAAAAAAAAAACTAAAATATTTTGAGTTGAATTCTCTATTAGAAAACCTACAAAGCTCCTACATAGGAGCTTTCCGAAACTTGAGCTATGGGACCAAGACTTGCAGTAATTCAAATGTCCTTATAGTTTATTCAATGTTTCCCCTGCATTTTGTTTCCCCTCATCAAGGACTATGTGACAGAGGTCTTCTATGGATGTACTCTGTACAGATTAAACTCTATATGTGGATAAACTCTTATATGTGGATATTTTAAAACAATGCATTTCCCATCTGCTTTTGAATTCCACTAAGTCATTATCCATATTTTTCTTTATGCTGCTGGTGGGATTAAAATTTATTATTCTGGATGAATGTGTGGAAATCTGTGTTGTCAGATAGATTGCCAGTGGCAAATTTAGGACACTGGAACATTTCCACTTGCCTAGTAATCACAGATCCCTGAGCACAGAAAATAAATAAACATAAATAAATAAATAAATAAATAAATAAATAAATAAATAAATAAATCAGTTCTTTTGCCTCCACCATGGCCACTGAACATATGATATCTTCCTCATGCAAATGACTGGACTGGTAACACTTTTCTGGTATTATTCTAACTTTTTTCACTGCAGCCTCATTTGTTACTACTCTAGGTAAAGAATAATGAGAATTATTTTTTCCTGTCAGTGTGAAATCCCTTATATATCATTAACAAACTAGCTAGTAATTAACAATGAGTCTTGTCAGCCACAAGAGGTATTACAGATTCAAGAATAATCTCAAGAATATAGTCTAACAATTATATACAGTAATTACAATATTTCAGATGCTCACACAGAATATATTTCAGCTTTATTAAACTTCAAACTTTTCGTGCTCCATGTTTTTAATGATTGAATTTAAAGTACTATTTGATAGCAGAACATTATGCAAATACTGTTTTGCAATATACATTACAACCTTGTGTCCGTCTAAAGATGACATTGCCACATCTTTCAAAAGACAATTAATCATACTGACACTTAATAAGACATTAATAATTCAAAAACTACTCCATGGCTCATTAGTGTAATGCATGATTGACTGAGGGTTTTGTGAGACATCCCAAGTCTTATTCTTTGTGTTCTTATGCCAATGTGAAATAGAAAAAAAAGTTGTACCATCATTAATTAATTAAATTTGTCTCAAAAATATTCTTATATATATTGTTAAAAATAATACTGTAAAATTCAGCTTGTTTTATAAATCATATTTTTTTCTGTTGCATTCCATGTCTGTTCAGGTAGAGCATTCAAAATTTTATTTCATTACCCTACTTCTCTCTGATATTGATTTACTAATTTTTTTAACTGAATGCATTCATTTATGCCACACTTGATAAATACATTATAGCAAACAAGTGAAAGCAAAATAAGATTCTGGTAATTACAATAGAAGAAAAAGAACAACAATAATAAAAACTCTCTTTTTATGCATCTGCCTGATGTGATACCAGTTTAGATCACATATAAAACTACAGAAATTTTTTAAATCACATGACAATGTTGATATACAACTTTATTGCTGTTAAATAAAACAAATCTCAAAACATTACATTACAACCAAGAAACAGCAATTTTAGCCACATTTTTGTAAACTTCCCTCCCCTCCGCTCCCCTCCCTCCCCTCCCCTCTCTCCCCTCCCTTTCTCCTCTCTGAGGTGCACAGGACAAGATGTAACTGGCCCAGGTTGCCAGAAGGAAAGCAAGTATTAGATATAAAGAAAAATCTCAACTTTCTGAACAATTAAGCATAGAAAAGCTTGTCTATGGATGCAGTGGAATCGCATCATTAAGATATTCAAAGCTTGGCTCAAAAAGGCACAGAGAAATCTCTCTAACCTCAAAGTTAACCATACTCTGAACAGGAGGTTGGACCAGATAATCTCTTGGATACAACAGCCAGACATAGACTTTCTATGATTCTAGGTCTAAAGTCCTGAGATAAATCCTATCTTAGAAAGATTTTGTTCAATATTTTAAACTATTATTTACTTCAGAAAAAAAAAAAAATGATTTTAATAAAACAATAGCTTACCTCAAATTAAAAAAGCTAAACATCGTGCTGTTAGACAGACGGGCAATATTATTAGCTTGTAGCTATGTTTGAGGAATGTTGCTTATGGGAGCAGTAAAAATTGGAAGCACAATGGTACATTCAGAAAAACAAACAAGAACAATGAATACACTACCTTCTCAAATGCTTATCAAGATTTTATGAATTTCAAATGGTATATTATGCGGTTCAAAAAATTTAAACTCTTGCTTATTTGACTTTAATCATATACTAAATTCTGCCTAAATTTATTTACTTATGTCTAAGTTAAATTAAAATGATGTACCAATAAGCATCAAGCGTGCTTTGACCTTCAGTTCACGTGTTTTCTATACACCAAGGTGCTCTGTTAGCAGCTGTGCAACTCTGGATTTTTTTCAAAGCTTCCAACGGTGCTGTAAGTACTGGAGGGAGACAGGTAGACAGGTGTGCAGGTATAGGAGTAAGAAGTTATACTTTACTAAATTTTTAGTTTAAAAATAAGAATCCTAATTAATCATTCATTAATTTCTGCCTTCAGAAGCAGACGTTTTTGGAGGTGTAAAGGGTGGTTTAAAATTTTAAAAATATCTTTCAAGTAGGAAATCCACATGCATGGGGGCATTTATAGAAAACCTTAAAATTCAGAAATCTATTGTTTAAGATTTTAAATGCAGTGCTGAAATAGAGATGTTAATTTCAGCTACTAAATGAGCACTTAAATGCACAGAAAGGTTTGATTATGCTGCTTACTGTACCTGAACACCTTATATAATCATATCACTCTATTTAATTTACCAGCATATTTACTCCTTACCCAGTTCTAAGAACCTAAGGATCACTTTTTATTTCTTTTCAATTTTATCTCAGAACTTTTTACAAAAGCAGGGGAAGCTAAAAATCAACTTCCATTCATTATGTTTATATTCATTTTGTATATTCTTTTTTTTTTTTTTTTTTTTTCCCCAGATTTCTGTATTGTTTTTCCCACAAAAGGGAATTTTCTTTGCTTATGATACCTCTGCCTTAGAGTTTATCTCTTGTACCTTTGTATCTTATGATTATATTTTTTATATTTGTATCTTATGAACATTCTTGGTTCCTTCCATGCCCCCTTTCCCACCTATCAACTGCACAGAAATGAACTTGTGCAGTTGTTTGGTAGGAGCTGCATGAGCTCTTCATGGCCATCAGGAGGGTAGGACAGGAATCACCAAGGTCCCAGCTGACCCATGTAATCCTATGATGGGGCTACTTGGGAAGAACAGATCATTTTTGAGCTTCTGATCCAGCTTTTGTCTCAGTGTAGTCTATAACTAGGCAGTATATACACTTTATGTCTGCTTTTTTTTTTTTTATTTTTTCCCCACCAAGTTCTGAATTTTATAAAATTGGGAGCATTTACTGTTTTGAGATCTGTAATTATGGATTAAATTTAATTAAATTGGTCACCAGGTAAAGAGTTATTAGGGGAAATACAGATGGAAAGAGTGATTGCATAAACCTTTCTTAATGAAACTAGGATAAAAAGAAGAATAAAATATAAAAGATACATAAATTTAAACAAAAAATAATTTCTTCAGTGGAACTTCATTAGGTAGTAAAGATCTCTGGTTTGAGATTCATAAATGTCATGGATATACCGGGGACCTTGTACAGGCTTTCCTCCTTCGATATCTTTACATGAAACTAGATGATACCAGAGACAAAGCACAAAAAATACATATGTTATTCTTCCTTGAAGATAATTACACTATTCATAAAATAGGTCTGGTATCCCTGCAAATAGTTCCAGCAATAAGAGACTATTGAATATCATAGTTACTTTGACTAAAATGCTCATTAAGAAAAGGTTTTAAGTTACTTATCTACAGTTTTTATAAATTGAATTTAAAAATGCCCTTGACAGAATGAGAAAATTGCTTCTGGGTAATTTCTGCACCTACATTTTAGGTCATGCTCTAGAGAGTATGGTTATCTTCTTATTTTGGAACACTTAAGCTCTTTTCAATCATATTTAGCTAAAATACTGCCATAACTTCAAAGAGAAAGAAAATCATATGTTAATTTATTCTGTCACAGACACACTGGACAGAGGTTTCAGACTCTAGAGGCTCTTGTCTGTGATGAAGCTGTCAAAACATTGCTACAGTTTCTCCACCCCTAAAGAAATGATGGTATCTCTGATAAAATCGAAATACATTTGCACTGTAAAATTTTCACTGAGAAAGTAAAAAGGTATTGTTGTTTCTGTTTTGTTTGTTGTATTGTTATTTGTTTTCATTTCTACCTTGTCATTCTCTATGAAGAGGCATGCAATTACTTATCTGAATATTTATAATTATTTACAAATAATTGAAAGAAACTGCAAATTGGACAGTGAAAAATTTCCACATTTGAAAAGTCCAAAATAGCAAAGTAGGTCTGCCAATCATTGTCTCCAAGTAAGTTCCTTAAAAAAATACTGTATAAAAATAAACAGTGGCTGCTTTTCATCTAATATATGTCTTTTCAAGCATCCAGATGACTCTAAACATCTAGCTACAGAATTAACTCAATATCACAAATGTTTCTTTGTTTTTCTTTGATACAGAAAGTCTGGAAATCAACATATCTGCATTAAGACCATCCAAAAGAAAATAAACAAAACAAAAAAAATAAGCAAGCAAACAACAGGAACAATAAAATACAACAACAAACACACCCTAAATTTTTGAATGAAAAAGATAAATCCAGGTTTCACCCAGAAACAAGTTCTGATTCATGGTGTTATGCACCTGACAGCAAACTGCATGCAATTATAAAATACTTTACAAATATAATATAATAGATATATATCATACAAATATATATATATATTTGTATGATATATATATATATATATAATACAAACATAAAATACTTTGCATAGTCAACTACTGGTTTGCTATTTGCACCCATCAAATGACTACTCAAACTGTTTAGAAAAGAGGAATGCATTTTAAGCCACAAATATCATGTTTTTTTTTCTAATATTTTTTCAGACAAAGCTTGTCAATATTAGTCTTATTAGAAGACAAAGTTTAAGTATACACATAATAAATTTAAGCATAGAACAACTTAAACAACCTTTGTCTATATATTTTCACTAACTTCCACTTACTTTCTTGTTTTGTTATTCCTAAACCATGTAATATTTCCTGTAATGAGAAATATTGTGTTCTTCATCTTTTCTGACATGCCAGAAAAAAAAAAAAAAAAAAAAAAAAAGGAAAAAAAGCAATCAAATGTACAAAGAAAGTATATGAAGTATATTAGGAAAGTTTAAATAGGCTTGGTATGCACTTGTCATAAAAATGCTAATATAAAATAAATATGTTAGAATTAAATGAAATCATCTGAACTCTGAAACTCTGAATTATGCAACTTGGTCAAAGTTACCAAAAAAAAATAAGGATATATATATATTTTTTTAAATGAAATAATTCTGAATTTAAAATAGTATACACTTAATTTCAGCTGCTGTCAATGGAAATAGTGTTCCTGATCTGATATTTTCTGACTGTATTTTATTGGTTTCAGAATTAGATTGTCCTCAGTGTCCTCTGAATGGAAGTTACAGACTTATGCAATACATCAGGAAGACTATTCAAAAACCTTAAGACTAGTATCCATATTCTACTGCTGCTTCTGACCTGAGTAAGACCTGAGTAAGATGTGTTCTCGGGTATCTATACAGTGTGATATAGCTGTATGACTTACTCTCCTTTGAAAGTACAGCTGGATGTTCTGCTGCTGTGCACAGAATCATAGAATATCCCGAGTTGGAAGGGACCCATAAGGATCATCAAGTCCAACTCCTCGCACCACACAGGTCTACCTAACAGTTTAGACCATGTGACTAAGCACGATCTCTTCTTAAATTCAGACAGCTTGCTGAAGTGACTACTTCACTGGGGAGCCTGTTCCAGTGCGCAACAACCCTCTTGGTGAAGAACCTCCTCATGATGTCTAGTCTAAACTTCCCCTGCCTCAGCTTAACCCCTTTCCTGTGGGTCCTATCACTGGTGTTTACAGAGAAAAGGTCACCTGCATCTCCGCTCCCCCTCGTGAGGAAGTTGTAGACCACAATGAGGTCTCCCCTCAGCCTCCTCTTCTCCAGGCTGAACAGGCTGAGTGACCTCAGCCGCTTATCATATGTTTTCCCCTCCAGGCCCTTCACCATCTTTGTCACCCTCCTCTGAACACTCTCCAACAGTTGAATGTCCTTTTTGTACTGTGGTGCCCAGAACTGCTCACAGTACTCGAGGTGAGGCCGCACCAGCGCAGAGTAGAGCGGGACAATCCCTTCCCTCGACCGACTAGAAATGGCGTCCTTGATGCATTCCAGGATACGGCTGGCCCTCCTGGCTGCCAGGGCACACTGCTGGCTCATATTCAACTTGCTGTCAACCACGACCCCAGATCCCTCTCTGCGGGGCTGCTCTCCAACATCTCGTCGCCCAGTCTGTATGTATAGCCAGTGTTGCCCCGTCCCAGGTATAAGACCCAGCACTTGCTGTTGTTAAACTTCATGCGGTTGGTGATCACCCAGCTCTCCAACCTGTCCAGATCTCTCTGCAAGGCCTTTCCACCCTCATCCGAGTCCACAACTCCTCCAAGTTTGGTGTCGTCGGCAAATTTGCTCAAAACACCTTCTAGTCCTACATCCAAATCATTTATAAAAAGATTGAAGAGGACTGGCCCTAAAATGGAGCCTTGAGGGACCCCATCCACCAGCCTGATGTGGCCTCATTTACCACAACCCTTTGAGCCCTGCCCGTCATCCAATTGCTCACCCATTGTATGATGTTTTTGTTAAGTTGTATGCTGGACATTTTGTCCAGTAGGATCCTATGGGAAACCGTGTCAAAAGCCTTGCTGAAGTCCAAAAAGATCACATCATCTGGTTTCCCTTGGTCGACTACACAGGTGATCTTATCATAAAAGGAAATCAAATTTGTTAGGCAGGACCTACCCCTCATGAACCCATGTTGAATGGGACCAATGACTGCATTGTCCTCCCGGTGCACTTCAAGAATCATCTTCTTCATAATTTTACCAGGCACTGATGTGAGACTGACAGGGCTGTAATTGCTAGGGTCTTCTTTCTTACCCTTCTTGAAAATTGGCACAACATTTGCCAGCTTCCAGTCTGCTGGGACCTCTCCAGATTCCTAAGATCGATGAAAAATAATTGAGAGAGGTTCCGCGATGACGTCCGCCAGCTCTTTAAGCACCCTGGGATGAATCCCATCCAAACCCATGGACTTGTATAGATCCAGGTGGAGCAAATCCCACACACGTTCCCACATCTTATTTTTTGTAGTAGTCTGTGGTTACACAAATTTACCAAGAGCTAGAAAACTTAAGTACTTTAGGTTTTCTTTTTTTCCTTCTGATGTGTATCTCAACAGGCATGTGCAGCAGATTTTTTGTTTCAGTGTATGCTTGTTTCAAAGTGTTGTAGTGGCAGGCTTGCTACCAGTATCTGATATCTGTGTTTAGCAGTAGTAAAAAACAAGATTTATATGTAAAGTTCTAGGGGGAAAGGCTATTCTCAAGTTAAGAGCCACTGCTCCCAGAAAATATTATTTTGTTGAAATAGTCTCTGAAAATATAGATACCAGATTCATACATCCATAGACTAACTTTTTGGTTCCTGTGTTTCATCCAGTCTGATACAAAATGCAGTAGTATTCTTGGGATTGCCTTTGACATGGGACAAGAATTCTTTTTTCTCCCTTGCCCCCACCTAAATCCATTCTCTGTATTATAGTCATAAATATAGATAAAGTCCTTTGTTTGCCTTCAGACTCCTCACTTGCTTTCCTAACTACATAACATTTCTGAGAGCTGAATATCTAGTAGTCTTGTGCAGAAAGTCAACTTCACAATACCTGTGAACATACACTAGGTAGATACCTAATTAGGAGCATTTGATTTGTTGGTTGTTTATGTGTTTGTTTTTCCTTAGAGAAATATGCTAGTACTATCTGTGTCAGGATTCTTGCTTTTTAAGAAAGTTCATACCTGAATACCATAAAAAGTGGACTGACAAAACTGGGGACAATGTTTCCCAGAGAGGGAGCAGGGACAAAATACAGGGATAAAGAGATGAGCAAACAAACTTTAAACTGGAACTTTGGCCAAGCACTTCATAATGTGAAGCCCTGACTCTAGCAACAGAATGCATTACTGTATTTTTCTGACTTATTCTCATTAATTTGGATGCTTAAATTCCTCATAATTTTAACTTAAAGCAAAACAAACAAACAAACAAACAAACAAAAACCTTACTCAAATATGACTAACATTTAACCTCAATGTATCACAAATTATTCTTCTAGTATAATACATTGCGGTTATACTAAAAATTATTAGTAATACAGATTATTCTAAAGGAAAAAAAAAAATGTATCTAAGCTTTACACCATCTGGTCCAAATACTTAGTCTGAACACAAAAGAGCGTCTTCTGGCAATAGGCTTAAGGAATAAAATATACATAATTTAAATACAGCTGTATGTTAGACCATCTCAGAATACAACTGAGAGCTTTTTGTGTGCCATATGTTAGTCACAGGAAAACATGTTTACACACAAAGAAAGGGCTCATGGAAAAGCAACTGATGTGATTGTAGAGACTCATATTTACTTCACTGATCTTTTGATCAGAAATAATAGTACATCTCCATTCTAATTATTTACATATTGTGGTGGTTTTACTTGGATGGGCAGCTGAACTCCACCACAACTGTTAACTTACTCCCTGTCCTCAAAGGAAAAAGGGGGAGAAAATACAATGTGAAGAGTTCAAGGGTTGAGAGAAGAACAGGGAGATTGATCAACAATTACTGTAATGGGCAACACAGACCCAATGTAAGGAGATTAGAGAAATGTATTGTCTACTGTTAACAAGCTAGAGAAGTGAGAAACCAAGAAAACAAAGAAAAATCACCTTCCTCCCATCCATCCTCTTCCACATCCTCCCCTCAAGCAGTACAGGGGAAGAGTGCCATCACTTGATAGAGCTTCACCTCCAACACTCCTTCAGTCACTCTCTGCCCCTGCTCAAATGTGGGGTCCCTCCCACGGGATGCCATCCTTCCTGAACTGATCCTGTGGGGGCTTCCCACAGGCAGCAGCTCCTCAAGAACTGTTCCCATATGGGTTTGTACCGCGGGGTCCATCTGCCAGGAGCAAACTGCACCAGCAAAGGTCCCCCATTGGTGGCAGCTTCTGCCAGATCAGCTGCTCCTGCATGGGCACCTCTCCATGGTCCATGGGCTACAGGTCCAGCCCGGAGTCTGCTCCAGTGGGGGTTATCCACAGACTACAGCCTACATCAAGTCAGATCCACCTCTAACACTGTGGGCTCTTCCACAGGCTGCAGCATGGAGATTTGCTCCACCATGGGACCCATGGGCTGCAGGGGGACAGCCTGCTCTACCAGGGGCCTCTCCACAGGCTGCAGAGGAATTTCTGCTGCATGCCTGGAGCACCTTTTCCTTTCCTTTCCTTTCCTTTCCTTTCCTTTCCTTTCCTTTCCTT
>NC_048893.1:49470714-49522956 GCF_011077185.1 Oxyura jamaicensis | reverse complement strand
TTCTTTTCTTTCTTTTCTTTTCTTTTCTTTTCTTTTCTTTTCTTTTCTTTTCTTTTCTTTTCTTTTCTTTTCTTTTCTTTTCTTTTCTTTTCTTTTCTTTTCTTTTCTTTTCTTTTCCCTTTTTTTTGCCCCTTTTCCCTTTTTTTCCCTTTTCCCCTTTTTTTTCCCTTTTTTTCCTTTTTTTTTTCTTTTTTTTTTTTTTCCTTTTTCCCTTTCTTATATATGCTCTCACGGAGGCACAAATAGTATCATTTATTGGCTTGGCTCTGATCAGCAGCAGGTCCCTTTGGAGCCCACTAAAATCGGCCCTTATCTAACATGGGGAAGCTTCTGGATTCTTCTCACAGAAGCCACCCCCTGCAGCCCCCTGCTATCAAAACCTTGCCATGTAAACACACTACAATGTGGAAATATTTTCAATCTCTTAATGCTTATTGCACAGCAGTGTTATGTCTTCAGCAAGATGACAGAGTCCAGAAAAGGTAAAACTGTGAAATACATACTTTTCTGCACTATATAACATCTGCAGTTTCCCTGGTGTCCTACCTGCCTTCTCCTCTCTCTTAGACAAGTATTATCAGCACTGTTTATAAGAAATATATTTATATTTCTTATATGTTTATATAAGAAATATGTTTATATTCTTCTTTCAAGAAATATTTGCTATAGAAGTATACCTCATTATTTTGCATTCCACACCTGGAATGAGGTTCCTACTTTTAGGCAGTAAAACTCTGAGTTTCACACTAGCTAAGAATCTTTTATGATCCAAGGTAAGACTACTCTTAAATAAACAATAAAAATAATAATTGTCAGGTATAATCTCAAATAAATTTCTCTGTCAATGGTAGAGGAAATGTTGTAGAATCTAAAAGCTAGCTAGAGGTTGCATAGGTACTGTTTAATATTTATAGATTGCAATTTTAAATATTCAGGAGATCAGAGGTATGATATTGTGAATATAAAACTGTTACCAGAAAACATAAGGTTGAATCATTTATTAGAATGAAAAAGAAATCACTGTCTCTAGCATAATTAGTGATTAAACAGTACAAAATATCGAAATATAAAAAAGTTTATGTAATTGTATCTCTAGTTAGCTAATTTAAAATGAAGTACCCAAAATTGCTTAGCACTTTGGATGCTTTCTGACATCTACACTACTATAATTACTATATCCAAATATCATTATCTTTTCCCAAAGCAAGAAGGAAAACTCATATATATAAAGTTATGGACATAATACTCTGAAATTATTTAAAAAAAAAAAAAAGTCTAAGGAGGTGAAGTCACTGTAAAACTAGCACAAAACCAAACTTCCCATTTTAAATATGCAAAGATGACAATGACAGATATGCGATGTGTTCAGCTCTAATAAACAGTCTTATAGTGAAATATTTAAAGTATATATTTTACGAGGAAGGATGGAAGTATACCTACATCACAAGTTACTCAGAAGTAAAAATGAAGAATCTCTTATTAACTTCACTGTCTCTTATAAAATTCCAAAATGTCCCACTGGCAGTTCCCTTGAAGTGAAAGTCTTGGATTTTCTTCAAGATGAACTTAAAGAAGGGAGGTTAGGTAAATGAGGCACCAAAGCCATGCAAAAGCTATTTTTTTAAACCTATAAGGTAATAATAAAATCAATAATATTAATATAAAAATGAGATTGTAAATTTTACATGTAGAAGTGAAGACCCTCAGCAGAATCATGTGGAGCTAAACTGTAGGAGTCATAAAATTATCTTGAGAATCTGGGAAAGAATTGTTTCCTCCCACAAGCCCCTTTTTTCTCAAACGTTCCCTTTTATTCCTTTTTTTTTTTTTTTAATTGTTTAAAAAATAGAAGTAAGAAACGTTAAGTGGCTGGTACTAGAATGACACTGAAAATCCCAGTTTATTGTCTCTAATTGTCAATAATATAGCACAAATAACATAGGAGCATTGTAACATAGCCATTGATCTTTATATCCAGGAGGTCATAAAAATCAGGAGCAGATCAGCAAAAACCTAGAAGAGCACAGGAAGTTAGAACTAACATAACAGAAAAAAAGAGCTTGAGAAAGTAAAGATGACTATAGTTTCGCACGAAAAAAAGTATGTTTTTACTGTAATCACAGAATCACAGCATAGTCGGAAACCACAACTTGAGAATTTTATAGAAAGCCAGTTCAATTGCAACAGAAAAAAAAAAAAAAAAAAAAAAAAAAAAAAAAAAGATGAAGGCGATAACACAGTGAAAAGCTAAAATACCTGACCTCTGCAGGATTTTACATCAAGATAGCTAGCCTACTGAGAAACAATGTGCTGGTGAGGCATAAAGCTGGAAGAGGAATCAGAATTTAAGACGTCTTGTCATAACTATGAACTTCTGTCCTAAGTGTAGAGAATATTTTTAAAATACTATTTAACTTGATTTAAATTTAGTATATGTTAACATCATGTGAAATTAGTAAAGGTTACTGAATACCTCATGTTATGCCTAACAGCCCTTTCGGTAAAGAAGTTCTTCCTAATATCCAACCTAAACCTCCCCAAGCGCAACTGTAGCCCATTCCCCCTCATCCTATCCCCCAGGCACGTGGGAGAATAGACCAATCCCCACCTCGCTACAGCCTCCTCTAAGGTACCTATAGAGAGCAATAAGGTCACCCCTGAGCCTCCTCTTCTCCGGACTGAACAGTCCCAGCTCCCTCACCCAGTCCTCATAAGACTTGTTCTCAAGACGCCTCACCAGCTTCATTGTCCTTCTCTGGACTTGCTTGACACACAGCACTTGCAGGGCAACCAGGTGATCAGGCCCAGTCAGCACGGGTTTATGAAAGGCAGGTCCTGCTTGGTGAACCTGATCTCCTTCTATGACAAAGTGACACCCTTAGTGGATGAGGGAACGGCTGTGGACGTGGTCCACTTTGATTTCAGTAAGGATTTTGTCACTGCTTCCCACAACATTCTCCTCAAGAAACTTGTGGGAGTGTGGCAATGGGGGTCAACAAGCCCCATGGTTGGTGATAACATTGGACTCTTAACGATAAGGCCAGGAGGAATTTAATTGTTTAGAAGGAACAAAGAAGGATGATTCAGGAGACACCTTGCTGTCTCAGACTTTTTGTTCTCCAGTCATTAAGACATGGAAGCCAAGGGAGGTTTAGGTTGGATATTCGGAAGAACTTCTTTACTGAAAGGGTTGAATGGGCTGCACAGGGAAGTGGTTGAGTCACCATCCCTGGAGGTCTTTAAAAGATGTCTAGATGTTGAGCTTAGTGATATGGTTTAGTGGAGGACTTGTTAGTGTTAGGTCAGAGGCTGGACTAGGTGATCTTGGTGATCTCTCTTCCAACCTAGATGATTCTGTGATTCTGTGATCTTACAGAAACTTCAGAAATTTTACTGTCTCTTATCCTACCTTTACTCGTTTTACCATATTACAGCATGAGCTACGCCATTTTTTCATAAAGACAGTAAGTGAACAAAAGTCACCTTAATGAAAGACAGATCTGAAGTACACAAGAAAGCAACATGCCAACATTTTCAACTGAAATTGCTGTTTTTTTTTCTGAGATAGGAAACTACAAAAAACATAAACATTATTTTCTTCTGGAAAAATTACAGAATCACTGTGGGAAAGAGAAACATGTTTTTCTTTCTTACTGTTGTAAATAAGATCATTATGTCCTCCCTTTTTGTGTTATGCTTTTGGCTGAAGAACTCATAAAACCCATGTCAACCACTAACACGTACTAGTTCACTTTAGGGCAGACTGAAATAATTAGATACCTTTCTTTTGTAAACAGAACAGGACACAGAGATAAAGGCATTTCCCTCTTGGTTAGAAATAATTAAGTATCCAAGTGATAGTTATACAGACATTTATCTGGGGACACTTAAATTGATTTCCAAGTCACATGAAAGACAAAAGTTCTCCATCTTTCTACAGACCATCATCCCCATTAGCTTGTGTCTGAAAGACAATTGTTAAATAAGAACTGTTAGGAAAGATGCAAATGGATAAATTGTATGAAGACACTAAAGGTACTTCAGAAGACGATGTTGCCCTGTTCAGAGGAGCCTTCAGACTAGCATGGAAAATCCCATCTTTCTTCATACTTGATTTCAAAGTATTTATTCTAGTGTGTCCTCTCTGTGTCATGTACAGGAAAGAACACTTGCAAGATCAGAGAATTTATACCATTCATGGATCGCAAAAATGGAAGAAAATCTGTATATACTGTAATGTCTCTTGCTGGCTTGTGTAAGGGAAATGTAAAGCAAATGGAATGCAATATTTCTAAATAACTCTTCATTACTTATTACTTTTATGGTAGGTTCTCTAAGACATTCCTGGCAGAATTGGATTATATGGAGCAAAGTATAAGATAGACTTATGACAGAGGACGTTCCCTGCTGAAATTTACAATCTAATTACATGAGAAAATAACTGGATACAATATCTTGGAACAAACAAATTGTTGGCACATAGCTATGGATCTTGTTTTATTCTGCCACATGTCATAATAGGCTGCATATTATTTTTCCCAACTACATGTCTTAAAAGAAGTAAATTTTGTAATTACCCTGCCATTAGAACTACTATTTAGGAGAGAGGGGATGGACTATTGATATACAGAGTTTCTTGCTTTATTTTGTTCCGATTTACCATTAAATTTAACAATAAAGAGTAAACAATTGAGAAAGACAAAGGAAAAGAAGAGAAAAATAAATCCTCTTAATTCTTTGAATGAATATTCAAATGGGTTGAAATGTAAGAGAATTATAAGAAGTAGAAAGGTTTCACTAATTTCTCTGGGAGACAAAACAATACATAAAAGCTTGTTTTGGACCAGAACTAGATCTAATCATTCTTTACCTTATGGAATGAAAAAAGAAAAAAGAAAAGAAAAAACAAAACAAAACAAAAAAAAACTCAACAGTTCTCTTTATATTCAACTTATTAGGCAGGCACTGTCTTAAAAATGAAAAACCTAAATCCAAAATAGTCCCTGGTTCTTAATAAAAGTTTCCACAAAGCTTTTGTAAAAGACAATTGTGGACTAGCCAAATATCATCTTAGCTGTTCTTATATGCAAGCCACAGACTGAACTGAATACTAGAGGTGAACATAAGTAATGCAAAGATGTTGTGATGTACGGTATCGTTCCTATTCTCCAGAGTATAGAATTGTGGAACAAAGACAGCAGCACCAAAATCCTTTCATCTCATTTTAAATGAACCGGATGTAAATGCAAAATTCCACAAGTAAATCAATGACCTTATTGAAGAACAGCAGTGAAAAGGTGAGCCTAATACCAGAAAATGAAAAAGATGCAGACTGTAAGGAAGTGTTTATAAAACTTTTAAACATTACTATTATTGATATTTTTTCTGGAATTTCTTTATTTTGTTTTTCTCTATTCTGGAATAATTCACATCTTATTGTCATGTTATTTTATTTTTTAGATTTCGAATAGACTAATACTAAGTCTTTTGCTTTGTACAAAATAATCCATATTTCATTGACTCATTGACTGACCCAGGTAAGTTGCATAATTTGTAGGAAAACAAAAATACTGATGAAAGAATGTGGGACAGTTGTAATTTAGATGCAACATAAAGTCAAATTAAAGATGACCTAATGTTTTCTTTGCACACACTTTACTTTTATAAGCTTATTATTCTAAAACAACAAAAGGAAAACCAAACAATCTACATTTGTTAACACAGATCAAATTCTGTTTGCTCAAATACTTATAAGTGCAGCCCATACATGTTCTGTAAAACAATAGTTTCTGCTCCTGTGTCATTATGTAAGGACATAGTATAAATATGGCAAGCAAATGCAGAATATGAAAATCTGAAAATACGGCAAATCAAACAGTGCTTCTGAACAGTCATCAGAGAAATAGAAAAAGGAAGAAAAATATTGAATTAAAGAGGAATCAGACATCAAAGAAAACTTTAAACAATCATGTATATTGGCAATTTGCAGAAGGAATGAAATAGAAAAAACAGCTTTTGTTATGAAGAATGAATAATAGATTTTTATCATTAAAATATTAATAAATAGCATGTAAATTATATAGATAACATTGAAATTTTGAATATTGTATGGATTTATCATATTAAAATCAGATCTTACATACAAGATTCACCAAGACATATGACAAATAATTCTAATGAAAGAAAAGGAGTATCTTTATTATTCTGTAAATTCATCAGTTCCTTTTCCATCCTGTCATTCAATTTAGCTAACACATAAGATTTATTCCATTATGATGTTTTTATCTAATCTAGTTTTTATCTAAATATTTAATTTTCATTCAGTTTAATTATTAAAGAGACTGTAGTTGAAAACAGTGAAAATGGTCTTCTGTGTCTTCAATTTGCAATATATTATTAACTATTTTTTGCTTAAAAAATAGAAAATACTGTACTGTTAATTTCAACAAGATTTCTAAATGTCAGGATCTAATGCATTGTTGATACAGTGCTGACTCTGTATGATGCTGACAGCACTGATTTTGGCATTTTGTGGAGTGGTGCCTTTCTCTACAAAAAGGACTAGTTATCGATCTATGTCACATTTGGAGTTGATGATCTTGGAGGTCTTTTCCAACCTAAGTAATTCTATGATTTTATGATTCTATGTCTGGTGGTTGTCCACACAGAATTCTACAGTCCCTTGTCATTTAAGGATAGTACTAGATACAGAAGAATGAGACATTTCAGATAGAACCCAGAGTTTTCTTTCTCTTTTGAGATCTCTTATTCCCTGTAAGAAATCTGTAACACTGGATCATTCAAGATATTTATTTTTATGAAGTGCCTTTTGGCATCACTTGAGGTACATCACTTTGCTACCAAATGTTTTCATTCTGAAGATTATCATATGGCCATCAATTGCACTGAATCTTACAATTGGATCACAAAGTTGTTACAGGTTTCAAAACAAATCCTCTGGCCTCTTTGCCACATTTTCTTTTCTTCAGTTGTGTAAGAGCTATTCCAGAAGCATTCCTTCTTTACCTTGGATAGTACAAAGCTTTTTAAAAAAACAGTCTTAGGTTTGTTTTCCGGTCTCTGGTGAACTGAAGCATAAACAGCTCTGATTCCAAATCAACCTTTCAAACAGTAGGAGAACATTAGCAGATGTGTGTATATGAACACATTGCAGCCAAGATAGAACAGCTCATATAGCGCTAATGCCCCTGAAAAGATAATGCACTCGAGTGATCCTCAATTAAAATGATGCTGATTGAGATACAACTTCAATCATCTGAGCAGCTACTCAAAACAAAATAAATAGGAGTCCTTTCTTTTAAAATGCAAGCAATATTTAAAATGTGTTTTTGTTGTTGTTGTTGTTATTGTCAAATATCACAAATATCACAATTTAGCAGCATGTTAAGTAGGTTACATATATTACATATATTAACATATTACATATAATATAACTGCAGAAACAGTAACCTAAACTGTGTGACACTTGGAGGCAATGGCCTGTGAAGGCTGAATTCATGAATGGGAATAGAATGTGTCCCCAGAAAGGGACAAACTGATGTATTTGCTGACACCATACGAAAGATCTGTTGCTTGAAATATGAAGGTGAAAGAAAAGTCAGGCATGTAGGAAATGAATATATAATAAGAGTCATGAGAACAATCTTTTCAGAGAGTCAGGTCATTAAGGTAACAGAAATGACCTTGTGGAGTAACAGATGGATGAGAGGCTACAGCTGTATACATAACAGGAGGAAGATATGAAACTGCCAAGGCTTCAGTCTGCTCAGTCTAGGAGACTATTTGTTGTCTGAAAGGAGCAATGGCAGTTCAGAAAAAAGAAAACTACAGAAAGATGTCAGAGAAGGAGAAAAAGTTCTTTCTCAAGGGGACACTGCAACCAAGTAAAATTAGAAATAGATATGAGGAATCTGTATATCAGTAAAAAAAATAAAAATCAAAAATAAAAAAATGTATCCTGTGCAAGTGAGAGAGTAACAGTTATCTTTCTGAAGAAGATAATACAGATTTTTTATTATTATTATTTTTTTTTGCAAAATGTGAATAGTCATAAAAATTATAAAGATGAGATATAAGAACATAATCATAGACAGGTACTTTTAGGAGAGAGAAAAAAACAAAGAGAGATGAAATGGGATCAGGAATCATGATCAGCAGAATGCCAATTATTGGTGTCATACTAGTTTATTGAAGAGAAGGCATTAAAACGCAAAAGAAGCAAAATTTTACCAATATAAATTGTGAAGTAATGGAAGATACCAGTGAAGGAAAAGTCAGAATTAGAAAATGAATGTAAGAAACAGTCTCAGAGAAGTGAACCTCCAGGAAAGATGAGTGATCAGCTATGTTAAAAGAAGCAGAAAAAAACAGTAAAAGGAATGAAACAGGCTCGAGGAAATCTCATCAATTTGTATAAATACCTGAAGAGAGGGTATAAAAAAAAGATGGAGCCAGGCTCTTTTCAGGTGTGTCCAGTGCCAGGCCAATAGACACAAACTAGAACAGAGGAGGTTCCATCTAACGTCAGGAAAAACTCTTATGCTATGAGGATGCCTGAGCACTGGCACAGATTTCTCAGAGAGGTGTTGCAGTGTCCATCTACTGCAGAGCAATATGATTGGGCCACATAACCTCCTGAAGTCTCTTCCAACATCAACTTTTCTGTCATTCTGTGAAAATGGGGAAACTACCACATATTGGAGAAAACAAGCAAACAAACAATGATTTTTGTTGAATGTTCTCCCTGAATGATCTCCCTGTCCTTATTTCAACCCTTGAGCCCTTTTCATCATATTTTCTCCCACTTTCCCTTTGAGGAGGAGGAGTTAGAGATCACTTGTGGCAGAGCTCAGCTGCCCAGCTGGGTAAAAGCACCACAATGGCTTGTAAAGAAAGACAAGAGGAAGGCTAGATAGATAAAGAAGGAACAACAGGAGTCACTAAGGCGGTTGGGGTCAATAGCAATACGAAGTTGTATGTGCCATTTTTTACATAGGTTCTCCATAGTGTGGGCTGGTCAGCTGATGTCTTCAGAGCCTTCTGTTACTTTGTGTATATTAGCACATTTCAGGAGATTTTACCTAGTCATTGATCCCAACACTTTTGTTCCTGTTAGTCACTCCTTACAGTCCAGTTTCATTTAAAATGAATCTGTTCACCTGCAAAAAGCCTCCCTTTCCTGAAAAACAGCCCAGTAAACAGCCCAATAAACAGCCCAGTTTTCTTATCAGAAAAACATTTACATAAAAGTAAATTAAACATTGTAGATGCTCTAAAGAAGTAGCAAAAGTCAAATGGTATATTTGTTATACATGAAATTTGTTAAATAAGCTTTTTAAAAATCTGCATAGAGAATTATGTACCAGATGGGAAACTTACAAAACATTGGCAACTTTACCTTCTAAAACACAAATAATTACGATGCCCTAAAATTAGTCTGACCTATACACTCCTGGCAACTGATGTGGGCTTACTCTCTTTTTAGATTTAAGGAGGCTTATGAAAAGTCTGAACAGCTAGATGAGGCATAAGCAACGTTTAAAAATTATTAAACTTAAAAACACTGATTGAGTTAAGCTTCATATAACATACCATTACTGAATGTGCTTTACCAAAGTTTGATTTTAAATAATCACTAACTCTCCATAACTTTAAAAATAATGTATCTTGGTTTGGAAGGAAACTCTTTAAAAACACTTTACATAATAGATGCAATCAGTACATATCTGGTTCAAGCAGATGAAATAAAATATATTTAAACCTGTCCCGGGAAATAGCATGCTTAAAATACTGACAATAGACTATTGTGATATATGGAGTATTAATTCGTGTTAAGAAGATGGTTGATATTAACAACGAAGGGGGAAATGTGGAAGCGTGGCCATAGGGGTCGACAAGCCCCATGGTTGGTGATAACATCAGACTTAACGATGAGGCCATCAGGAATGTAAAGAGTTTAGAGGGAACAAAGAAGGGTGATTAAGGAGACGCTTTGCCGTCTCGGGTTGCTTGGTCTCCCGCCGTTAAGGTATGGAAGTTGCTGGGGGTTTTCTGGTTGAAACTGTTAAAATTTGTTGTTTAATGTTATATGATAATCATATTATTAGTGTGGTTTCAAGGGTTAACGAAACGCTTGGAGTCGATCACGTTTTGTTGCTTTCGGGAACCTTGTGGAAAGCAGAGCATGCGCAGAAGAAGAGGAAGCCGGTCGGGCCCCACCTTGCGGTCTGGACGAGATTCAGGAACCCACAGGGTCTGCGCAGGAACAAAAGGTTGCTAGCAGCGATGGGGGTGAACCGTGAGCCTTCATCCCCACGACCCACCAACGACCACCACGAGAAGGCACTGCGCCGGCGCAGATGGGGGGAGTTTGTGAAAATACTAATTATAATACAAAGCGGGGATAGGTCATGCATATGTATAGCCGTTCTCAGGTTTCTTATGAATACGTAAAAGCAGTGCTCTATATATTTAGAAAGTTCGATGGTTGTATGTGCGTCTTGGTGGAGCACAGACTCTTGGTGGACGCAGCACTGTTTGCTTGCTTCTATTCGTTTAATGAATTGCAAACTTTAATTGGAATCCTATTTGAGACTCAATCATTTATCACACAATGATGAGTAATAATTACATTGTATGTATGAATCACAGTAAAAAAAAAGAATGGATTGGGGGCGGGGTCTTATGTCTTTTGTTTGCTTGCTTTTTTTTCTGCTGGGACCAATTAATTATTGACAGTGCAGAAACTGAAATTTGTACATGACTTGGACAGATCTGATACGTTTTTCTACATGAAAAATAATTGCTTATTTCTGTGTAAAGCAGTATTTCACCTTATTTCAGTGATATTTTATATGATAATTTCAAAAATAGGATTTTGTCTGATTTTTTTTCTCTGCTTATGTAGGCACTACACCATAGAAATAGACAGAGACCCTGAAAGATTGTAATAGTGGTAGTATGTCATTGTTTTGGCTGGGATGGGATTAATTTTCTTTTTAAAAGCTCCCACAGTCTGTCTTTTGATTAAAATAGTGGAGATAATACACCATTTTATTTATTTATTTATTTATTAGTTGTTGTGAAGCAGTGCTTAAACAGAGCCAAAGAATTTTGCTTCTCAGGCTGCCCAGCCAGTGAAGAGGCTGGGCGTGCACAAGAAGTTGGGAGAGGACAAAGCCAGGACAGCTGACCCAAACTGGCCAAAGAGATATTCCATACTACATGGCGTCATGCTCAGCAATAAAGGTGGGGTAAAGAAGGCAGAGGAGGGTGACATTGGGCTTGATGGCATTTGTCTTCTTAAGAAAATGTTCTATGTGTTGAGTGCTGCTTTCCTGGAAGTGGCTGCACACCTGCTTGCCAATGGGAAATAGCGAATAGATTCCTTGGTTTGCTTTGCTTATGCATGCTGCTTTTGCTTTACCTAGTGAACTCTCTTTATCTCAACCCATGAGTTCCCACACTTTAACCTTACCACTTCTCTCCTTCATCCCTGCTGGGGAAGTGAGTGAGCGGCTGTGTGGCACTTACCTCCCTGCAGGGGCTAAACCACTACAAAAAGATGAGAAATGAAATTCAAATATGGTTTTATAGAATCAATATCAAATGTAAATATTTAAAGGAGATTTAGATTTCAAGTGAGCATTGTGCTGTGAGAGTGCGGCCATGGTGGTCGACAACCCCATGGTTAGTGATAACATCAGACTCTTAACGATGAGGCCATCAGGAATGTAAAGAGTTTAGAGGGAACAAAGAAAGCTGATTCAGGAGATGCCTTGCTGTCTTGGACTGCTTGTTCTCACACAGTTAAGACATGGGGGTTGCTGGTTGTTTGCTGTTGTCTGGCAAAGTTGTTTACCAATTAATAGTTAGTGGAAAAATACTGCAGTAAAGCGAATGGTATAAGAAGGGGGGCTGGCTGTCTTCACTAAAGGGAGTTGTAAGAGTTAAAGTTACGTCCTAAATGAAGTAGCAGTTACTGATCCTAAAAGAACCCTGGTGTCCCTGTGGTCTGGATGCCACATTGTGCAACAGTTTGCTCTTCACATTATGCCAGCCCCAGATGGGTAAGATTTTATTATTCTTTTATTATATAGTTTTTTATAATTTTTATAATATTCAGATAAATGACAGCAGATTTAAACAACAAGGCATCTAATCTTCTCTAGGGGACCTGCTTTGGCAGGGAGGTTGGACACGATGATATCGTGAGGTCCAGTCCAACCCCTACAATTCTGTGATTCGGTGATTTTGTGATATTATTGGAAGCATGAGCGTTTCTCCTTACAACTGGAAACCTGCCATTCATGTCTTATTTTACATTTATATAATGTGAAAGTTAAAATTGATTTCATCTTCTTAAAATGTGTTATTTTGGAAAGATTAATACCATCCTTTCATCAGGGATATCAAGATGTCCAACCAGTTTACAGTGTAGTAGCTTCATTATTAAAGTACAATTGTACACCCACAGGTTCACAGAGCTTTCAGAAAAGCCATCGGTCCTCTCCTTACTTAGCCTGCATTATCCTCTTACAGTACCCTATAATGTTACTATCACACGATACCAAGGGTCTCAAGTCAGCCACGTTATGAATTAATCCTGTAGGGTCAAAAGCACTCAAAATCAGTAAACCCAGTAAGAAAGAAATGGTTTAGTGCCAAAGTGGAATGTTTAAACAGCCTGATTTCTAATTTGTTTTTCTCTCTTACATAAAGACATAATAAACTATTGGAGGTAGCTTGTGAAAAAATAATAATAATAATCCATAATTAAATAAAACAGCCGTAAAGATATAGGATATTCTCATTTAAACTGTTAGGTAGGGAAAAAAAAAAAAAAAAAAAAAAGGGAAAAGTAATTATTTTATTTTATTATATTCTTTATATTAAGAATATTTTTATGGGGGAAATTTTGCTATATATATTCCAAACAATTTTTGGCAAGATCAGGAAAAGCATTCATATGACAAGTTATATGTATAATGTATATAATAGACAAATCGTATTTCAATAGCTTCAGATTTCTTTAACTTTAAATTTCTGTTCTATCTGATTTTGTGAGGAACTTCTCAACATTAAATTTCAGTTTTTAGATTGATTAGATCCATAATTTAGAAATGAAATTCTGTAGGAACTGAACAGTGTGAAAATGCTATCCTAAAGTTCCATGATCATTTTCTCTTAATAATTATTCAATTAAATAATGTAATTAAGAAATACTAAGATGCTTCTATTATCCAAGTATCAATTGGAAAATTCATCCTAACTGAGATTTAAGATTATTTTTTTCTTTACCACACTTCCAGTCTGTTAGAGAAGACTCAGAAATTTTCAGGATATGCTCTCTTTAACACTAAAGGAAAGCCTATACCCTCAATGGTTTTCTGCATACTCTAGTCATTTCTTAAGCCTCAGTGATGCATAAAATGCAAGACTTGTCAAAAGCTAAGTAAATTTTCCTGAGCTGACTATGAGATTAAAGATGGAGTAAAGAGTATTAAAAGCATAGCATAGTCATTGAAAAGAGAGGAAAGGATCCTGGTTAAATACCTGGAACATTTAAGTAGGAAATTTATCATTCTATATAATAAAACTTTTTTTTTTTTTTCTTTTTTTGAATGGACCAGCATTTTAAGAATAATATTTTGAAAACAGTCATCTGAGTAATACAGAAATATTGTGATGTTTTTGGATTTCTGTAGTTACTATTATCATCCCTGTCGATGATGGCAAAAGTTTATGTTCCAGTCACTTTCTTTCTCAGAAAGCACTTTCAAGTCTTAGCCAAAACACAAATAATTCTGGCGTTAACTGGAGTTCAGACTGGATTGTACAACTCCAGAAAGTATTCTCTAGGGATTATCAAACTAATTTATCTCAGAAGACAGACTTGTCACATGTTGTAGTACCTTGTGAGTTGGGTAACATCCTTCTCTAGAACTGTTCTTCGGGTTTATGACAGATATGCAAGAAATAAGAAAGTACTAACTATATAGTGTTCTCCCTAAATGAAACAAATAGGAAAGATCAAATACATTAAGTCTGATAGAAATACTAATCTTTGACCTTAGAAAGTGATAAGTGTCTAAGGAAAATGGGAGACACATAAGAAAAGAGCAAGCACACATATTTTTTCCCCCAACCCCAGGGATATGTGGTCTTAGACACCATGAACCACAAACAGCATTTCTCCCTCAAGTAACCCACAACAGTTCTTTTTCATACTTTTGTCCATGTGCTTTCTTAGTTTGTATGAATTTTTAACTCCACAGCACCCTGGGGCAGGGACTTTCCCAGCTTCCTAACATGGTCTGTGGAAAAGTCCCCTCTTCTGCTTCTTTGGTGCCTGCCAGCGTATTTGCTGACCATGGGGGTAGGGCACAGCCATAGGACAGAGTGAACTACTTCTCTGCTTCCCCACCCACTTGGGGCCACAGAACAGCATGGCTCCACAGTTGCCTCATTTGCAGCCTCATGAACTCCAGTGTACCGAACTGGTGTGACTTCAGAGATTCGTTCCTTCCCTTCTTATCCTGCTTGCCCTTCTCTTTGTGGTTTCCAGCTCTGTGCTTGGCTTCAGAGGTAGGTGGTAGCTTGTTGACAAATGCACATCACATTCTAGATGTTGCAGCAGCCTGCAGAGCAGTAGTAATGGATATGCTGGACCCCCCCCCCCAAAAAAAAAAATCTAATCTGGGGAAGAAATCAGGAAATCTATCTATTTCTAAGCCTGGCATGACGCAAGTGTTTCCTTTATCATTCTTGGAATATTTCTTAAAACTTGGAGTCAGTTTTTGTCTGTTTTCAAGAATTGGACTAAATTGCAACTATGTTAAGATTTATTTTGTGTGTTAAACAGACCAGACCTTGTGGTTTATTTATTTATATTTTTTACAGGTGGGGATATGTTTTCTTCAGGATAACAGTTTAATGACATTAAAGTCTTCATAGAGGTCTAGACTGGAAGTCTCATCTTAAATCTCATCTCATTATTCTAACTATTCAGATTGTTCCAGTTTTGAGGTTAACCGCAGGAGCTTATATATACATACCTCTCTCTCTCTCTCTCTCCCTCTCTCTCTCTCAAGATTACTTTTACTGTTAATCTGCTGGATTTAAGACTGTGTAACATTGAGAACCCAGTCTTGCATACAGTCCAAAAGCTGCTTATTGTCTTAGTGGTTGTCTGACCCAGGAAGCAGTCAAATATTAAGTATACACTCTTCTTAATTCAGTACATTGCTCTTGCACTGAAATAGCTATTCTCTATTGTGTTATAAACACATTAGTTGATGATCTCATTTCAGTATTTCCATTTTGCAGTTATTTCCAAAAGACTTCCATCATTGTGTTTAAATGAATGTAGGTCTGCTCATGGTTTTGATAATTGTTGTCATGTTTCACGTTTAAATGGGAGTTAATGGAGACTGCTTTTTTTTTTTTTTTTTTTCCTGAAAGTTTTTAAAAAACCCCCCCCCCCTTTTTTTTTTTTTTTTAGTGTAACTAACAATTTGTATGACTGATTATGTTTCGTTTAGGAAACCATTTATAATAAATATTTTTAACCTTCCTAGTGAATCTGTATTCTTCCTTCATACAGCACTTGAACTTTAAGACTGTCCCATTGTGTCTCCCTCTGATGTCCCTTATGTCAGGATTATAGAATCATAGAATTATTTAGGTTGAAAAGCTCTAAGATCACCAAGTCCAACCGTTAACCTAGTACTGCCAAGTATGTCCTTCAAGTGTTTCTAATAATGCTACCAACCTGCTCTGCAAACTCTAATACAACTTCTTATAGGTTTGTCCCCAGGCTTCCTCTTGTCTCTTCCAAGATATGCTTATTATAGCTATATTTCCTGATTTATAGTATATGTATGAGGAAATTGCTAAGTCACTTTCTACTACCGAGTTTTCTAATGATGTAATATCATATTTATAATATCTATGAGAGCCTTGTACCTGTTTGACATCAGTATTGTATCACGGAGGATTTCAGAATGTCACAAACTAACCTGGATATAGCACAACTTTAATTATCACAGCCAAGATTATTTAACTCCTTTACATCCTTAGCATGCGGCTACTCCTGCATAATATTTCAATGAATTCTTGGTAGCAATAATCTTATTTCATGCAGAATACTGCAGGTGAGGTGAGGTGGACTGTGCTTACTGAGCTCTCTGACAAGCCAGCTCCACTGTATATATTATCCTTTAATCTTTGAGTAACCTTTCATTTTTCTTTCTCTGGCATTTTGCAATTAGTATTTGAAATCATCAGTTATGAATGGTGGCAACTCTAAACACAGAATGTTATATCCTTATATCCTTTTTTTATTCTTTTTTTTTTTTTTTTTTTTCTATGCAAACGTAAATAATCTTGACATCTTTATATGTTGTGATAGAATCACAGAATTGTGTTTGGGTTGGAATGGACCTTAAAGATCAACTAGTTCCAACCCCCCTGCTGTAGACAGGGACACCTCCCATTAGACCAGTTTGTTCAAAGCCCTATCCAAGCTGGCCTTAAACACTTCTAAGGATGGGGCATCCACAACATCTCTGGGCAACCTGTTCCAGTGCCTCACCACCCTCTGAGTAAAGAATTTCTTCCTAAAATCTAATCTCAATCTTCCCTCTTTTAGTTTAAAACCATTGTCTCTTGTCCTCTCACTGCACTCCTTGATAAAAAGAGTCCCTCCCCAGCTTTTCTGTAGGCCCCCTTTAGGTACTGGAAGGCTGCTGTAAGGTCTCCCTGGAGTCTTCTCTTCTCCAGGCTGAACAACCCCAACTCCCTCAACCTGTCTTCACAGGAGAGGAGCTCCAACATCCTGATCATCTTTGTGGCCCTCCCCTGGACTGATCCTTATAAGTTCTTGCCCTTTTTGGGCTGGGGGCCTCAGAGCTGAACTTAGAACTCCAGGTGGGGTCTCACAAAATCAGAGTAGAGAGGGAGAATCATTTCACTTGACCTGCTGGCCACACTTCTAAGCCTAAGTACATTGTACAAGTAGAGAGCTAACTGTTGGATGACCTTGTGTCTGCATTGCAAGTGGCATACTCTTTATGAAGCTGTGATGCACATTTCCAGCCTTGGTTACACCAGGAGACAAAGTAGTTTGAGTAGACCAGCAGTGAACACAAGTACTACCAGACAACCAAGTTAGGATGAAAGATTTATTACTACAGAAACAAACCTACCACATTATAAATCTTGAAGGTTAGATAAACCAGAATGGTCTTTTGTGGTCAGGGTGAACCTCCAAAAGAAAACAGTGTCTCTGAGAGAAAAATTTGCTCCTGAGATTTTTGAGACCATAACAGAGACGTCTGTCCTCTATAACTATATAGCTGCAATAAGGCTGTTTTGGCACCAAAGGACATCCAGCGTGGAAAAGAAAAACCTATATGAGAGCTCCTCACCAAACATTCGATATTACTTACTAGAAAAGTAACTTCATGTGTGGATCAGAAAAATGTGCTTATCAGGAAGAAAAGGAAAAAAAAAAAAAAACACAAAACCTATAGTGGTACGTAGTTGGAGGAATAGAACTTTATTCTTTGGAGAAATAGAGATAGGCCCTTAACCAGAGTGGACTACACGGTGACTTGTTTGTTGGATAGAAATACTTCTTAAAGAGGAGGGCAAGCAGGATGAGAAGGGAAGGAAAGTCTCTGAAGTCATGCCAGTTCAGTACACTGGAGGTCATGAGACTGCAGAAGAGGCAAGCGTGGAGCCATGCTGTTCCGTGGCCCCAAGTGGGTGGGGAAGTTGACCAATAGTTCACTCTGTCCTGTGGCTGTTCCCTACCTCCATGCTCACAAAACGTAATGACTTATGGGGAGAAAATTGATGATGATATATAATGACAGAGATAACTTTTTCACCAAGAAATTACTACAGAACTAAATTTATTTGCCAAGTGGAAAATAATCAAAATAGATGTTGTTGTTGCTTTTCGCTTTTTTTTTTTTTTCTTACATATTCTTTATCATGACCATTAAAAGTGTAACATGATTGATTTAATTTATTATGCTTTGTCATGTTCACAGACACCTGGAGTTTACATAATTGTCCTTGCATAGCTAGCATGTTTTGTGATCTTCTCAATCTTTTTGATATTATCATACAGTTGCTTGCTTCTTCAATGTTTATTTTGGAAAGGTTTTCCAGAATTCTATTTCTTTGAGAAATTTTTCCATTTTCTTCTAAATGTATAACCATTTTTTCCATTGATAATACTTTCTTTTAATGATTCTTCTTCATCAGACCTTGCTTTCAGACATCAAAACTCCTGTCTTTTCCCATTCAAAGAGTGGCCATGAGTCAAGTGAAGAAGGAAATTTGAAATATTCTGACAAACCCAATTTTGGGGAAGTGGAAGAGATTAATTAATTAAGAGATTAACAGATTTATCACTTCTCAAAATAGGTTGTGTTCTCACCAAACATGTAGACATGTAATCTGGGTGATGTCCTTACAAGTTTGAGAACCTAAGCTTAACTTGTCATACTATCATATTATTTACACAAAGTATTCATATCTGAAGGTTAGAAATAAAATCACACTAATCCAATACAGGGTAAACCTACAAAAGCTTAACAATCTTAAGTTTTTTAATATATTCTATTTAAATTGTACATATTTTTGAGAAAATATATATTCACTATTTTTTACATGAAAAAAGCACTAGTGACAACAGTACAGCTGCTGTTTCAACAGGTTGTATGAATTATTTTTTTTCTTCTTTTGTTGATGCCTCCACACTAGAAAAGTTGGTAGCGAGAATCTTCATTAATGTAATTAGTATGTCTACAGAAAAATGTGCTAAACTGAAAATTAGAACACTAGTCTTTTTTTTTTTTTTTTTTTTTGCTATCAGAGCCTCAAAAATTATCAGTAATGGTAGTATTTTTAATTAATTACAACATGGGAAGTTTATTAAAATGGCAGACATTGATTTGAAGTATGAAGTTATAATTTTCACTGTTTGCAAAAAAAAGTACCAGCATTCATATTTTGTAAGAAGAAATACAGTCTACTGACTGTGTTTTGTATATTAATTTGTGGTTCTAATTATCTAATAGAAAGTGTAGTAGTATTACTATTTACACTAAAATAAGATTATAAAAGTTAGTAGGAGCTATACTCCATGAAGTAATCTAAACCTAATAATCTACTTTTGACCACTTCAATTGCACTTAGCACCAGTTTTGAATGAGCAAGAATTTAAGATGTTGAACTGTTACTTTTCAAAGCAAACACTCTGTGGTATGTTAATTTCTTTAATGGTTTCCTCCCCTTTCAGGACAATCTAGTAAGCCTCTCCAATGACTTAATTATTTTCAGCATGTTTTGTACTAAAAACACTCTCCCAAACATTTCATTCTGTTTTAGATACAGCTCTGGTGCGAAGAGCTCAAAGATTTGATCTACAAAATCCTGCTGTTCTATCTTCCTGTGTCTTGAGACCAGCAAATTGGAAATGATTGCTAAAATCAAGCCATGTAATTAGACAGCATAACATCTAATATACTGTTTTTGTCAGCTTGCCAGAAAGAGAATTTCAGTAAATGATATATTGCACCATGAAAAAACTCTTTCAAACAAGCCTGTTAATGATGATAAATAAAGAACTTGTACAAAACCAAGCAATTAATCCTTTGCAAGCTTTTCATTGAAGTTACTATTAAGGAATCAAGAAATGCAAATACATACTAAACAAATCCTTTGTGAATATCCTACTTAAGGTTAGTGCGTTTTCTTGCAAATCCATCTGTAGTTAGCTTTTTTCATATAATTATTCACTAAAACATTGTTTTTATTTTAATAAAGAAACAATCCACAATCATTCATAGTGACAAGATTCAGTGAAAGAAAAAATAAACATATCATTTTATTATTTTATATACCCATAGATATTTCATTTTCTTTCCAAATAATATATATTGATTTATTTACTTATGAAACCACGGTATTTTTTTGTATCTGATACAAGGGACAGAGCAGATTGCAATATTCTGGTCTTAATAATGCATTCAAAATAAATGGGAATGGTAAGCAAAAAATTCTGCTGCATGTTGTAAAAAATGTGAAACGTCAAAAGGTTATGGAAAAATCCTCTCAGTAAACACTATTTTGAGTTACAGTCCTGTAAAGCAGTTTCTTGCTATGCAGGCAGCTAAGTAGATCAGTGTATCAGCACAACAGAGGGTGGTATACAAAGGAATTTTCAGTTATTTTTTGTTTTCCATAGGTTTCCCAAATTATTCCCTGTTGGTATGATGGGCTACAGCTAGAAATTTAAAATAATTTATTTAAAAAAAAAACAAACAAAAAAAAAAACTTGGTAATACAAAGAAGTTCAGATCTCAGTTTACAGAATCACAGAATCACAGAATTTCTAGGTTGGAAGAGACCTCAAGATCATCGAGTCCAACCTCTAACCTAACACTAACAGTCCCCACTAAACCATATCCCTAAGCTCTACATCTAAACGTCTTTTAAAGACCTCCAGGGATGGTGACTCCACCACCTCCCTGGGCAGCCTGTTCCAATGCCTCACAACCCTTTCAGTAAAGAAGCTCTTCCTAACATCTAACCTAAAACTCCCCTGGCGCAACTTTAGCCCATTCCCCCTCGTCCTGTCACCAGGCACGTGGGAGAACAGGCCAACCCCCACCTCTCTACAGCCTCCTTTAAGGTATCTGTAGAGAGCGATAAGGTCGCCCCTGAGCCTCCTCTTCTCCAGGCTGAATAAGCCCAGCTCCTTCAGCCGCTCCTCGTAGGACTTGTTCTCCAGGCCCCTCACCAGCTTCGTCGCCCTTCTTTGGACCTGCTCAAGCACCTCGATGTCCTTGTAGCGAGGGGCCCAAAACTGAACACAGTACTCGAGGTGCGGCCTCACCAGAGCCGAGTACAGGGGGACGATCACCTCCCTAGCCCTGCTGGTCACACTATTTCTGATACAAGCCAGGATGCCGTTGGCCTTCTTGGCCACCTGAGCACACTGCTGGCTCATATTCAGCCGACTGTCCACTATCACTCCCAGGTCCTTCTCTGCCTGGCAGCTCTCCAACCACTCATCTCCCAGCCTGTAGCTCTGCTTGGGATTATTACGCCCCAGGTGCAGGACCCGGCACTTGGCCTTGTTAAACTTCATGCAGTTGACCCCAGCCCATCGGTCCAGCCTCTCCAGATCCTCCTGCAGAGCCTTCCTACCCTCGAGCAGATCGACACACTCACCTAACTTGGTGTCATCTGCAAACTTACTGAGGGTGCACTCAATGCCCTCGTCCAGATCATTGATGAAGATGTTAAAGAGGACCGGCCCCAGCACCGAGCCCTGGGGAACGCCACTAGTGACCGGCCTCCAACTGGATTTGACTCCATTTACCACGACTCTTTGGGCCCGGCTATCCAGCCAGTTTCTAACCCAACGAAGCGTGCGCCAGTCCAAGCCAAGAGCAGCCAGTTTCTTGAGGAGAATGCTGTGGGAGACGGTGTCAAAAGTTTAGATCTCAGAGGATGAAAATCTTTTGGACATTTACTTTCAGAATAAATCATATTAAATAAAAATCAATAACGAAAGTATGGATCACAAACTGTGGAATTCTTTTGCTCTGTGGCACTAAATCTTAAGCAGTCTGGAATCAGCACTTGGCTGATTCATACCACACTTCTCTTGGTAGATCTTTCACACTTCAGAAGGTGTCATAGCATAAATTAATGTAGGTCACATTTATCACCTAAAAGAAAAACTTTTTTTTTTTTTTTTTTTTTTTGTCTTATAGACCTATTTTACTTTGCTGTGTACCTGAACAATAAAACAATAAATATAAAAAATGTTATGAAGCCTAAAGAAGTGGTATGATTGTTGGTTTTGGCAATACGACAAAAAAGGATCCATGATGTAGTGGATGGTTTTATTAAACTGAAATGATCTTCAGTTTTTTGACTGTATCAGGTTTCATATCTAAATTAACTTCAAGGTGGTTCTAGCTACTGCAATTGAAAGCTAGATCAAATGGAAACACTATGTCAGGTGAGGATGGTATCACTAGTGTATAGTTGACTAATTGCAGTTTTTTTTTTGTTTTTTTTTTTTTTCTTTTGCCAGATACCTCTTAAAGGAAAATAAATCTGAGAGGTCATGTTTTTCTAGAGTGAATGACTGGGAAATCAAAAATAGGAAGGGCACGATGGGAAAATTAATCAGTTCTGTCTAATCACAGCAAGAGTTGTAGCAAAAACTATAATGGAAATACACAGAAGAGTGCATTGGTCTTGGAAGCTGAGATTCCTTGTACTTGTAGACATTGATAGAGTAGAATCTGAGCATTAAGACATTATTTTTTCAGCAGAACACTTTAAAAGTTACTGAAAACACAGAATCACAGAGTCACAAAACTCTTGAGGTTGGAAAAGACTTCTGTAGATCATATGGTCTAAATCCTCTCCAGGGCCACCTAGAGCCCATTTCCCCGGGGACATGGATGGCTTTTGACTGTCTCCAAGGATGGAGGAGGTTCCACAACCTTGCTCGGTGACTGGTAACCTGTTCCAGTGCTCAGTCACACCCACAGTTAAAAAAAAAAAAAGAAAAGGAAAAAAAAAAAAAAGTTTTCTTATTTTTATGTGGAACTTCCCATGCTCCTGTTACTGCACATTGCCTCTTACCTTTTCACTGGGCATATCTAGAAAGAGCCTGTCTCTGTCCTCTTTGCATCCTTCCTTCAGGTATTTGTACACATTGGTAAGATCATAGAATCATAGAATCATAGAATATCCTGAGTTGGAAGGGACCCTTAAGGATCATCAAGTCCAACTCTTGACACCGCACAGGTCTACCCAAAAGTTCAGACCATGTGACTAAGTGCACAGTCCAATCTCTTCTTAAATTCAGACAGGCTCGGTGCAGTGACAACTTCCCTGGGGAGCCTGTTCCAGTGTGCAACCACCCTCTCTGTGAAGAACCCCCTCCTGATGTCAAGCCTAAATTTCCCCTGCCTCAGCTTAACCCCGTTCCCGCGGGTCCTGTCACTGGTGTTAATGGAGAAAAGGTCCCCCTGAGACTTGTATTAATATTATGCTTTTATAGATATTTTATAGCTTTTATAGACATCCATGCCAAAACTAACCATATTTCATTTTTAAAAATACTGCTTTTATGTGTTACTTTTATTTGTTTATTCATAATTTCTAGTAGTATTTTCCAGTGATTCAGATACGTGTGTTGGGCTACATAGTAAATTTTGGTCACCTAAAAGAAATTGTGAAAAACACAGCAACTGTCTATTTAGTTGAAGAGAGTTTTTGGGAGTTGAAGAGAGTTATTATTTTCTATAAATGTTATTAATTTATTGCATGGTTAGTCTGGGAGATGGAAAAAGAATAGGTAGGGAGTATTCATAATGCATGTTCTCAACACAATATCTTTTAACACACATTTAATTATCCAAACCATTAATAAAAAACATTATCCACTCTCTTTCTGTTTATTAAGAAAGAAATCTTCCTGACACATCTCTTACAGGGAATGATACATGCAAAATTAAATCCCTAACACATTAAAGTCATAAACAACATGAAACCATTTTTAACCAGAGAGATCTAGTGTAGTGGTTTAATCTCTATATATGTTCTGTTAATTTGCATGTAAGAGTAATGGGCTAAATAGAGCCAAAGCAAAACAGTTACCTTACCAGATTCTGTACTATATTGCCACAAGCATAAATTCTGAGCAGCTGAAGAATGTGCTGTGAAATAAATATACCATTCTGTGTCAATGGGGGACTGAAAGGAGAACTGATAGGGGAAGAAGTTTTTAAATTTGGAGGTAAGGAATATTTTTGCTCTAACTCTAACATTAGTAAAAAGATTATTATTTTGAGGGTGTTGAGGGAGATTCAGTAATAAAAAAAAATTAAAAAAATTGGAGTCTTGTTGTTGTTGTTTATTATTTTTATTTTGTGACCTGGATAATGGTAAATCTTTCTCTATTTACAATATTCATTCTCTATTTAGAGAAATCTAAATAGAGATAGAAATCATTCTCTATTTACAATAGAAATCCAGAAATTTGAGCTGCTTTGGGACAATGAGTCTGTATAAACTTATGTACTTAAGTCACTTATGTACTTAAAGTAGTTATGTACTTAAGTCATCACACATATAAGACTATTTTAATTGTAATTTTAATGTCAGAAAATAATCTTAATAGATATGTACAGAATTACTTGGGATATTTTCTTTCACAGAATGGCTGCTGATACTACACAGGTTAAGTGGCAGATGTTTTCCCCCAAGACAGGTTCCATGGAAGAGAAAAGAAAAAAAAAAAAAAAAAAGTACAGTCTGAAGTTTTAGATTCAGTGGGAATTGATTTAGACCATATTTTTCAAGTTTTTATTGTATCTCTGATATAATTGGTCATCTTGGGCTGTTGTGATGAATTCTGTATTTCGGTCTCCAGTAAGAAACATGCAGGCAATTGTTTTCATATATCAGAAGTACCCAGAGGGGCTGATTCATTTTGGCAAGGATGATCTGCTGCGGACTGCAACAGAAATGCAATCTACCAGGAAGAAATAAGAGACATAGTACATATTCTAGACCACATGTCACAACATTTATCACTTCGAATAAAACAAAAGTTTTAATGTAAGTGTTACACATCCTCAGTCAGTATTATAAATTCTGAAAGTTTTCTTCCACCATGTTACTCATTCCATCTCTCATGCCAATACACCACATTAATTTCCAAAATGTTCCAAATACTGTATGCTTAATACTCAGTTTTTAGAACACAAAGTTGAAGGTCATGATTTCAACTGATTGATTTTTATTCTACTTTTTCATTCCATTCTGGCCTGACAATTTTGAAAATAAAGCATAGCTGATTTTGCAGGTATCCTGTAAGTGGCACTACTTGTAACTTATGATTCAGAGGCCTTGTGATTTTCAATCAACCTGTTAATTGGTCTGCCCGTACTCTTTATAATGAGTTGCATATATATGACTACAGAATATATGTTTTAATTTTGAATGCAGTGTTGTGGAAATGAAACTAAATAATTAATAGGTATATATTCGTTATTATTTTAATGCTTTTGAGAATATTAATGTGTACCGGGTCTGGTTGGATGTTAACTTTCCCTGCAGCAGCCCATGCAGTGCTGCGCTCTGCACTTGTAGCTAGAACAGCAGTGGTATCACACCGGTGTTGTGTCTGCTGCTGAGAAGTGCTGGCACAGCATCAGGACTCTCTCTAACCCTCCCAGGGGGTGGGCAAAAAAAGTGAGAAAGAAACATCACCAGGGCAGCTGACCTAAACCAACCAAAGGGATATTCCATACCATATGATGTCACACTCAGCAATAAAAGGTGGAAAAAGGAAGAAGAGGAGAGGGGTGGGCGCTCGTTACAAAAACGTTTGTCCTCCTCCTGAACACCAGCTACATGTGTTGAGGCCCTGCTTCAAGGATGTGGTCAAGCATCGCTCATTTGTGGGAAGTAGAGAGTAATTTCTTTCCTCTGCACTTCCACATAGCCTTTACTTGTTTTGTTTTGTTATTCCCTTCCCCCTCCCTTTTCCTCTTTCCCTTTTTTCCCTTTAGTTGAATTGTTTAATTAATAACAATATTTCCTTAATATTTTTTTTCCTTTAATTTATTTTCCCTTTAATTATTATTTTTTTTTCCTTATCTCAACCCGTGTGTTGTTCTATCCTTTACTTCTTCCCCTCCTCATCCGAGGAGGGGGAGTGAGAGAGCGGTTGTGGTGTTCAGCTGCCTAGCATGGTAAAAGCACCACATAATGTAATTCCTGGGGTTCTGTTATTAAAATACAACTCTGAATAACTGTTAAAACTGAATTTATATTAATTTGTTGTACTTATAATGTACCTTTACTTTGAAATAATTATGTCCAGGCATTGACCAGAAATGGTAAGACATGGCTGAGTAAAATATTTTTCTGCTAAACTAGTGTGAAGGGAAAAATACATATTTCACTGTCAGAGAAATTCAAACATCAACCTGTATCATAGTCAAGTACATTTTTGAGAGCTATACTTGACAGAGGAAACCAGAAAAGATTAATTCTTTAGTGTGTTTTCACATTGACCATAATTTGTAATTCTTCCTTTTGCTTCACTGGCAGTAATGTTTTCAGTAATACAACTACATTAGTAACAATGATTCCAGAGCACAGCAACTGTCTAAATTTTAATGGTGAGTTTATGTAGAATATAAATGCAAAGGTGAGGAACATATCCCATTAACTATTAGAAAGAGTGGAAGACATGATGACGGGTAGAAGTAAAAAAAAAAAAAAAAAAAAGAAAATAGCCAGTATTCAGGCATTCAGGAGTCAGGGAAACAATGCATATGTTGGTAACATAATGCAGAAGCACATTCCAATGGAAGTAAAGTATGCTTGCTTTCTTCTAAAAAGGGAAAAAGGGCATTTTAGAAAACAGATCCCATTTTTTTCATTCACAAAACATTTACTATTACTATAATAATAAACCTATTATTATAATAATAAACCTAAAAAGCCTAGAGAAGAGATGACTCTTTGGGAATCTCATCGGTGTATATAGATACCCGAAGAAAACCCGAAGAAAGAGCCAGGCTCTCTTCAGTGGTGCCCAGTGACAGAGCAAGAGGCAACTGACAACGTGAAACACAGCAGGTTCCTCCTGAATACAGGGAAACACTTTTGTTTTCCTTCTCTCTCTGTCTGGGAGGATACCTGATCACTGGAACAGGTTGCCAAGAGAGATTATGGAATTTCCATTCTTGGAGATACTCAAAAGCTGTCTGGACGTGGTCCTGAGCAAATGGCTCTAGGTGGTCCTTTTGAGGAGGGGAGTTGGGAGATGATCTCTAGAGGTCCCTTGCAACCTAAACCATTCTATGATTCTGTTATTCTGTGAATAGAATGATGTAATGAGGTAATCTAAATCTGAAGTTTATACTTAAACTTCACATCAATTAACTATTGAAGGTAGTTTTCGTTTTGTTGGATAACCGCAAAACTGCAGGTATTTGTTTGGTTTTGTTTGTTTTTATTGCCTTTTTTTGCAAATTTATTATTTTGTTTAAACAGACATTTCAAGAATAAAATGCACAATGTAAAAATCGAAGTTTGTAAGAAATCTTTTGAAATGTACAAAATAGGCCAAGTTATTGCTACAGCAAAGGGGCAGATAATGTCTTTATAAAAATTATAAAAACTTTTAATATAAATTATTTTATTACCCATCTAAAGATATGTGCACATTGGAAATTGTATGTTTACCAATTAAAGGTGAACAGTTCTTCACTCATATGGATGCCAGTTGACTCCAAGTATTACTTTGTAATACACAAAAGTTAAGAGTTAAGCACAACTACCAGACTAGTCAGAAAAAATAACCACTAAACCAATATACATGATGAAACCTACTATTCTGTAATGTTTCAAGTGAGTAACCCACACTTTTCTGATTTAAATAAATTGATGAGTGGTATAAAGATTTTTATTACTAGGGCTCTGAATTCAGCACATTTCACAAGCTCTAAATAGCATTTATTTTAAATATATAACATGAAATACAAAGAAAACATTATTAAAGGTTCTCTCACTTTCTTTGAAAGATCACTCTCAGCCATAAATTAGCATATGATGTTGTTTCATGTAGAAGAACAAACATGTATTAAAGACCTAAAACTACACAAAACATTAAATCTTCCTTTAATGACATTAAAAAAAAAAAAAAAAAGACATTTGATGATACTATTCCTTCCCACTATACATGTACAATTCTACTAGACAGTAATAGCAATTTATACAAATCTATAATGGAGTAGCTTGATTACAGAAGCTTTTAAGTTTAAACTTTTCTCTCCTCTTTAATTATTTTATTTGTACATCTTATTTGAATACACATGCACAGAATTCAAGCTGATATTTGTGAAAGTGTACAAATGTGAAATATTTTTTTCCCTTTTTTATTGAATAATATTAATATTTTACTTTTGCTGGCTTCTAAATTTATTTATTTATTTATTTATTTATTTTAAAGATTGCTTCATTTAAAACATTGCACTAGTGTTAAAATGTTAAACTGTGTTCAGTACTAAAGGTGGCTGCATTTGAAACCTTAATAAATGACCTCCTTTCATGTGGAGAGAAAGTAAGAGTGCTCTAAACTGTAAGCTAATGGAGTGTAAAGTTTTCATTATCTAAATCTGAGTGGTGAAATGCCTGAAGCCATCAGAAATCCCTATTTTTGTATTATTGTACAACTTGAGGTAGACAAACTGTTTACAGCACATTCTAAAAGATGTCTTAAGAATGAACTTTCATTTATGCAAGTCTCAAGTATATGCCAATGGAAAACGATTGCTTCACTATGATACAAGCATTATTATTTCCCTAAATACAGAAAACTACAGGTAAGAAACAATACTCTTTCATTTAAAAGCAATAGAGTAAAGCATGTCCTTTGAAAGTTAGAATAAATTTTACATATAGATGCATTATAGCTCAAATATAAGTAATACTTTAACACTCTCATTCCGTATTTGAAACCATTATTTTGTCTTCATTAATCAAATATTTGGCTTTATTCTCCCAGCAGAATGCTCAGATTATTTCAGAAGAAGCAACAGCTAATGAGGCTTCATTAATTGGTTTAACCTAACAATTTCTGTGGGATCCAATTGAATTAAGAAGCTGCAATATAACATCTTTAAGAAAGATTGAGTTTTTCTTCCCAACACTGCTTAACTTCATTATTAGTTATCAATAGAGAATTAGTAAATGTCATGCTTATTTATAGTCTAGATTGACTGAACACATTTCAAATTCACATCAAAACTTAAACATCTTCATTTCTAAGACTACCGACTGGACCTAAGAGTCAAGCAAAGTGGTTCTGCTCACTCCCCTGTGTAGTGACATGAAGGCTGCTGCAGTGTAAGCACTGAGGTTCTAACTCTGCAAGCCAAGGTTCCCTTACAAGAAACAATTATTATTAATATGGTAGAAAAATAGCAGAATTAAGATGAACATACAGGTATTTGTGGTGTTCTTGTTACGTAGAGCTTGGTGACACAATATACATCGATAAGAGCTCTTGAAGTGGAGCAGAATGTTAAGCAGAGCTCTACAACTGTTTGTTGTGAAACTATTGCTGTTCAATAGTTTCATAAATTAACTGTATAATGTAAAGGAAATTCAGTTTCCAGATAGCTCAAAACTTTGGAGAACAGCATACTCTAAGACAAATAAAAATTACCTCAGGATATTGCAGAATAGGTCCAGAAAGATAGAAAACCACTAGAGATGTACTTACAAATCATGTAAGTACTTCTATACTTAGTGCAAAAATAATCACAGAACATATACAATGGGCAATCACCTTCTTTGCAAAGTGATTTTTGAAGACAATATAGAGCTGTATGAACAGAAACAGAACCGTGAAATCACATAAAGCCATAAACTGGCTGTGACTGGAAATAATAACTAGAGTGTTAAACCCAGTTTTGGGAACTGCCTTCTAATAGCATATGAACTAAATAAATAAAGGTTAGATAAAAGGAGTAAGAATTAATAAAGCTTTCATCTACAGGTCCTGTGATGCAAAAGTACCCTGGCTTTCTCTCTGCAGAAGCCTGAGAGAAAATAAAATAGTTTTCAAACACATCATAGAGCAACCTGACCTCATGGGTGGCATCCCTGCCTATGGCAGGGATTGGGATATGGGTTGGAACTAGATGATCTTTGAGGTCCCTTCCAACCCAAGCCGTTCTATGATTCTATGATTCTGTGATAGGTCAAGGAGAAAAGGAAAACTATGACTGGGATTAGTAGAATAAACACAAATGTGCTTCATTTAAAATGAAAAAGATTAAGAAAATGATGATGATGATGATAACAATAATAATAATAATGTACCAAGAACAAGGATGGTGAAGTATTCCAACAGTCAATCTAAGAATAGATTAGATAAAAATGAGATTTTAATGACAGATGTTACGGATAATCCTGGCTTTAGGTAGGAAGCTTGTTACATTAGCTCCTAAAGCTTCTAGAGCTTCTAGAAGCTCCTAGAGCTTCTGCTTCTGTGTGAAACTCTGCTAGAGGGTGGTATAGAAGACCAAATCTTGTGATCTTATGACGCTAAAGTATTTGTGAAACCAGTCTAACCGTAAATAAATAAATAAATAAAACAAGCATTTAATAAAAACTAAAGAAATAAAAAGGCACAGTTAATAGCTAGCTCTTCATAAGTACCTTGGGAAAAAGGCAATAGCCAATACGATTCAGTTGAACGGCACCAGAAATTACCACCTCTGGCTTTAAGAAAACACAGCAACCACAATTCATTAAACCCAGCTAGCTGCTGGTCAATGTAGAAGTTTTGTGGGTTCTGCAGAGTTCATTTCACAGATTTTTTGTTTTGGTTTTTTGTTAGTTTGTTTTAACTTACAGTGTTGTATCCATTCTCTGATCAAGTTGAAATGTTTGCAAATTCAAATATTGCAAACATTGCATTTGGACGCCTGATTTTCATGTCACATTATTAAGCTTTATTGTTTTAGATGTAAGATGACATTTCAAAACTAAGAAGCTCAGTGACTTCAAAAGAAAATTATTTCAAGCTAGAAAAGCATACTGAAAACATTATGCATAAATTAATACCAAAGATTTCAATAAATTAACATTGTTTTTCTCTTAGAGCTTTCTCTATTGACACATTGTTTACAATGCTAGATCATTTTATTTATTAAAATGAATTATTTAAGTAGTTTTCAGTTTTATCAACTATTGAAAAATTATGCAGATTTCAATGGTCCATTGTTTTGTCTTAAAAATATTTTTTTGTCCTTTTTGCAGCCAAGTATAAAGTAAATAATATTTCAGAAGTTACAATCACTTAGAAACTGAGTAAGAACTTCAGTAATATTAAATAGGCAATATAAGCACAACACATTTTAAAGATCTAACAGATTGCAAAATGAGATTTGGTAATAACTTACTAAATAAGTGTTACTATTAAACAGTAATTTCTATTTAAGTAATAATAATAATGAGAATTCTTGTAACACTGATCCTATAGGTACTTTGAAATCACATAATGCTAATGACCTTTCTTTTTAATAAGTCAGAGTAACATACAACCGTGAATCTGTTAATGTCTCCACTTTACAGATTTTGTTGTCAACAAAATATCTTGATAAAAATAAATAGAAATGATCATGTAGGCAATTGAAGGCCTGTGAAGCAACAGCTAATTATCAAACAAATTACATAATGTTGTTTTTAACTTGGCAGTGCTAGGTTAAAGATTGGATTAGATGATCGTGTAGGTTTTTTCCAACCTATGTGATTCTATGATTTTAGACTTTGCAGTAAACATTCAAATCAACAAAGAATTGGCATAATCCTTATGTAATACTGAAAGATCTAGTAATTTATTATTATTATTATTTTTAATGTGGAGACCTAATACAATTTGGTATTCTGAACCAGTAATGTGTTTCCATGGTAGCTGAAGAAATGTATTCATTACCAGAAGAAATGAAACAGCTAAGTTAATGTAAAATTATTTTTGTATAAACAATCCTAACATGAACAATAGAACAATTAAACTATTTAATATGTAAATTGTGCTTAGAATTTTCTAATGGATGGAGTTTTCATGAAAATTAAAGGCCATTTAAGCTTTGAATAAAACTATGTTTTTTGGTAAATAATTAGCAAAAAAAAATGTCTCTTTGTGGTTAAAAATATTTAAAATATGATGGCTGTTACAAAAAGAACAATTCTTTCCCATTCCATTTGTCTTCTTCTTCCTTCACTTCTCCCACATGGAGATACCTCTCCAGCTCTGGTATTATGGTGACACCTCTGAGATATGATTCAGATAAGTAACTCTATAGAAAATTATTCACTTACTAAGTGAAATTAATTCATGAAGCGGTCATATGAGTACAATGTGGTGCAGTAGAGCTAGAAGTCAAATGCAGCTCAGAATACAAAAGAAAGGAAGGGAAAAGGACTGGTACCTCACTGACAGCAGTGAGTTGCTAGATTAACTCAGTTATGCGATCCCTCTGCAACCAAGAATTTTTATTTCCATATATTCATGTCAATTTTTCATATATATATATACACATACATAGATTGGGTTTATAGTCCAGATTAATGAAACTGTTCAATTGAAAAATAATATACTAAAATAAGAGAAAAAAGCATTTTATAGCTATTATTGCTTTTATCTAATTGCAACTGCTGGTACTGGTCAAGAGAAAAGTAAAAAAAAAAAACTAAGAAACAAATTAAAAAGAAAAACATGAGAATTTAAAAAATATTTTAGGTGTTTTAAGGGTAATTTTCTTTGCTAGGAGAAAACAATTTTATTCTTACATATTGTCAAGACTCTCAGAAACAAAATTATTTTATTCTTATATATTTTGAAACCTCTCAAATGCATCAACAGGAAAGTTCCCAGCTCCTCAGCAGGCAAGGATTACCTTATAATTATCTGAAAGTTACCTCTTTCCTAATAGAATCTATTGAACCTTCATTTTTCCTCTTTGTACTGCTCCACAATGAACTAGGAAATAGTCTCACTCAATTATAGTTTGCTTTACAGTACCTGAGAGTACACAGCCAACAATAACATTCATAGAAGATTAATAATAATAATTAATGACAAAGGTATTGAAAGACAGAACAAAGAAGCAAAATTTGAAGAATTCAAATGCATCTCGCTGCATTGATGTGTGCATTAGGAACGGGACATAGGTTCTCATATAGATGGAATGATAGTGTGGATTACATTTAGCATGTTGCGTATACAACTGAGACACTGCTACAAACAGACTTTTTCCAGATAGTTAACACAGATTATTTGAACAGTTGTGGTGGTCTCACACTGACAGATAGCTATGTCCCTATATAAGTCTGTACCATGGGATCCATCCTTCATTAATAGATTGCTCCAGCACAGGTCCCCCACAATTGACAGCTCCCATCAGGCCTTCTGCTCTTGTGTGGGTTCTTCTCCATGGGCTGCAGCTCTAGCCCTGGACCTGCTCCTGCGGGGGCTCTTCATAGGCCGAAGGCTCCTCCAGGCCACATCCACCTGCTCCACCGCAGGCTCCTCCACAGGCTGCAGCATGGAGATCTGCTTCATGTGGGACCCATGGGTTGCAGGGGGACAGCCTGCTCCACCAGGGGCCTTTTCACAGGCTGCTCTAGCTCCTGCCCTCCTTCTGCAACTGACCTTGGTGTCTTTCTCTCTACATTTTCTCACCCCTCTCTCTCCCACATGCTGTGGCACAGCATTTTTTTTTTTTTCTTTCCATCACTCATTGGCTTGTTTCTTGTCTAGTGGCGGGTCCCATTTGGAGCCATCTGATATGGAGCAGATTCTGGGCTCTTCTCACAAAGACCACAGCTACAGCCCTCCCTTCCTCCGTCTGCTGTATGCCCACTCCACTGTTAAAACGTTGCCAAGTTAGCCCAATATGACAGTATAGTTGCTTTCCTACATTTTAATCAATTCATAGTCAACATGCTTTCTATCTTACTTCTTGTGCCCTAATAAGACTGAATTAATGTATTTCCATATATTAGGGTGATTAGCTATAAGAATATGCATGCCAAGTTCCAGAAATAGCCCTCGGCTCTTCTAAGATCCATCTATAAAATGAGTAAAACAGAATTAATTTAAACAGATGACTTATTTTATCTATTATAGTTGATCTTAATTTTAAAACTTGATAGTTTCAAATAAGACAGTATATGGATGGAAAGAAAGGTCAAGAGAATTCTGTTAAATTTTTCATTCTAACAATTTTGGCTAATTCTGAACTAGTTTGGACAATTCCCTGTATTAGAGAATTTCACTACACATACGAACAATAGTAACTGGAGATGTTCATATATTATATTAGGTTGATATGGTTGGTAAATGTTGTCTTTCAAAAATGTAGCCAACACAATTTATCATTAGTCTCAAGAACAGAAGATTATTTTCCTTTGTTGACATTTTTTTTTTGTTTCTTACTTTTTATTCATCTTTCAGAAAGTATGAAAGAAGATTTTTATTCTGTGCTTGGTCCTGTTAATACAAAAATGGCAATAAAAACAAAACAAAACAAAAACAACAAGAAAAATAAATATGATGTAAACTATAACTATGCAAAGACTTATACTTTTTTTGTTGAAGGTTGAAAAAAAATCCCCTAAAAGATGTATTCTAAACAGTAAGAAAAGCACTCAAGTACTGGTCTACTCATAGTAGGTCAGGAATAAAGGAGCTACAGTAGCCAAAGTATAATTATCATTTTCAGTATAGAGAATTACTTTATGTAGGTTTGTACAACATACATCTCCATATATAGTTTTCACTTCAATCACTATTGCTTTAGATTTAAATGCAGATCTGTGTATTTTTTTCTCCTATGTAGATGTTTTCTGCTCTTAGTATTTGATAATTTTCTACAATGAAAACATCTGTAAAAAGTACACATATTCACTCTGAAAGATTAAGATTAAAAAATACTTATTCTTTCATTTATTTTATGCTTGAGAATATTTCTGTTACTGTCTGTATTTACTTCAGGTTTTGCATGTTAATTATATTTTCAATCAAAACACCCAAGATATGACATTCTAGTGTGTAAGACTGTAGTGCTATAGTGTGAAGAGTTCTCGTTCAGGACTCAAGCATTACTAAATAACTCCAGGAATCAAAGGAGAAAAATGATTCCTGAAAATATAAATTCACCTAGATGTTCCTTTAAAAAATACTTTGGGGAAATCGGTTTAAAATAGAGTGACATTCAGGCTATCAAGACCTCAGCTGAAAAGAGAGTGAACGGAATATCCAATGACTTTTTTCAATAACAAAAGTTATAAAGAAAGCTATTATTGACAGGTAACCATTTCACAGACTGATAGTGTTCTTTTCAAGCTGAGTGTTATACATATTTTATATACATATGTCTACACTTTCCTGCCACTGAATAACTGAGCTTAATTTCTCAAAGTCAAACCACTATTCTGATCCCAGCCTTCCATGCCAGCTTTCAAAGAAGACTGTTTGTTTTGCACAAACTGTTCACAATATTTTACAAAAAGGGCAGTTTACTGGTTCTTCTTGTCAATTACAAATATATAATTATAAATGGGAAATTACCTTTTTGACAATATTTTCCTTTCTCATATATTTTTAAGAACATAACTCTTCACCTTCCAGCCACTAGACTAATGGCCATTAGCCTAAGAAATTTGTGCCTCCCTACTAATTTTTAAGTCTATGTATGCAAAAGTTCACATTTAACCATGTTTCTGATGTTATGAAGTATCTACAAAGCTACTTTTTAGGTCCTTACAGACAAACAATAACGTGAAAAGATAAAAGAAATTGGGATCCTTTCCCTTCCCTAAACAAGTCCTGTAATGCAATTCCATAATACGAGACCTTAGCCAACAGTTGATCAAATCTAGAGATGATCTGCAAAGCACAGAGAAATAAGTGCCAGATTTCTGGTTTCTTATAACTCTCAGTATGTATTAGGCAAACCGCATAAGATCTAAAAATCACTCAATTAGCTTTATAAGAATTTTAAGATTTGAGATATGAGATTTGATTCTATCCTCAGAGTCATTCAGATTTTCCATTTGTTCTTATGCAGATTTGCACTAGCAGTTCCATAATTTTTCATTATTAATAATTCCATTATAATGTAGGATTTTTTGACTTAACAGAAATTTTAGATGTATTAAAATGGAATTTTATTCACATAGGATCTTTTAGGTTGGGGGATTTCATCTGAATCCAAATTGGATTCAGTAGCTGTAGCACATTTGCTCCAAGCTTTACACCTAAAGCAGATGGAAGCAATATTGCATGAGGAGATGAATCTTTTCAAATTACAAAAGTTTATGATGTTCGTCTCCATTTTAATCAGATATAAAGGATTTATTCCTAAAATACATCAAGAAACATTATTTTCAACTTCTGAAATGTATCAGAGAGTTTATAACCAATCAAGTAAAATATGTTGCACATTTTCACTTTGTATATCTTTCTGCAATATTACATGGATATAGGTATTGGTGATTTTACTAGCAATTATATATAAGCCCATCAAAATAGACATCAGAAAGTGATTTCATATGCCAAATCTACTTTGTTAAAGATTTAGCTCCCAAGCTCAACAACAAGATAAATTTATATTTAGATCAGATACACCATAAAATATTATTTTTGTTTGAAATACAGTGCAATACAATACAAGCAGATAATTAAAACAGATAATATATAGTCAGAGACTATGAAAACTGCATGATTTAAAGGTACAGAACAGAAAGAATTGTATTGTCATTATTTCTTCTTGTGACCTGAGAAGGCATGAATTGCAATTTTTGTCATGCACAAAGACTGAATGGTGAAATTCAAATCACCACCTGAAAAATACATTTCACATTCCTGACCAATAAGTATAAGACCATTATTTCCAAAATATTCATTTTTTTATTTTTTATTTTTTTTTTTCAGGATAGTTGTTTTCTCTGTTGAGTTATAATTATTAGTTTTTATTCATAAAGTAACAATAAGTCAAGTATGAGAGAAATTCAGTGTCCTAGAAAAAAATGTACGTAGCAGATTGCCAACAGCAACTTAAGTCAACTATTGTTGAAAGTAAATTCAAGTAAAAAATTTAACAATTTATTTTCAAGCTATGTTATCTGAAAAATAACATGTTACTATTGGACTGCAAAAGTTTGGAAAAGGAATGGAATGGAAACATTTCTGCTACCTTGTTAAAAGAAAAAAAAAAAAAAAAAAAAGGAAAAAAAATCACCTATATTGCCACAATATAAAAGTGGTGGCAAAACTAATGATAATATCTATTATTATTAACACTAAATAAATGCTTGTTTTATACCTAGACAAATAACAATAACAACAACACACAAAACACAGCATCATAAAATTAGGTCTTTTGACCTAATACCTTTTGACTAATCTTAGGATTTGGGAATTCTGTATAATGATGAGGAATGTTTTCCAAGTGTTTTTAAACACAAGTACACAGACACACAACAGAGAAAAGTCTTCTTAAAATAATTAATACTCCATACTCAAAACAATACATACATACAATATCAATACTTCTTCAAATAACTAAGATAACCGGCTTCACCTAAATTAAATTATGTCAAACCCTGACCTAATTGCTTTCTCAGGCTTACACTCATTTAACTCCATTTCACTTGATTTTTTGTATTATGCTTGACCAATCTTTGTTTTCTGCTTAAAAAAGACAAATGAATACATCACAGGAGAGATACTTTATGAATACAGGGCACCCCAATATTCATTGGCATCTAATAAATTTGAAAACTTGTATTCTTCTTTTACTGATCCAAAGACAAAACAAAACAAAACAAAACCTTTGATTTTTTTTTTTTTTTTTAAGTCACAGCTTAGAAACTACCACAAACAAGTTGAACTACTTAATATGTTTTAAAATAGACTACAAAGACACTCTCCCCTTGCAGTTTTAGATATTTTAATGCATAATAGTAATGTCACCTGCTAAACACAGAGGTTTTCATTTTCTAAAACTGATTTATTTTAATTTTTAAATTTTCACTTACCTTTTAACTTTGCCAAATCTAACAGTCATCTGAAGAGGTGGTTAGTGTATCAAGGCCACATAATGAGGTTCCTCTAGAAATAAACAGCAGACAAAAATGAAATCTATGTCAATCTTTCAGAATACTTTATTTTCTCTCATTTTCTATACAGTGGTTCACCAAAGGTCATTTTATTGTGTACAGAATAGCAAAAAAACAGATCAGTTTAGCATGCTGTTCTCTAGTGTTAACACAGTTTGATACAAACACCGTGAATGAGTAATTATCAGGAATAAAAATTTTCAGAGAGTAAACAAACATTGTGGAATCAGAACTGCTGAATTTGCATTCCTTAAACATGGTGACTATTCTAGTGATTTCATATGCACACCCTTGATTGTTTCAGTGGAGCAGTGACACTTCCATATGTCTAGAATTTTTAAAGCTGTAAAAGTGCCAGACAAAACTTGAAGTATTCTTTGTCCAAAGTAGAACTGAGCAGAACCATCACTGCATATTATTATTATTATTATTTTTTTTTCTCACTTATATGATGAAGAGTGTTAGTGGTCCAGACCACAAATACTTGTGAGCAGTGTACCACAAGGGTCAATAGTGGGGTCAGTACTGTTCAATGTCTTCAATACTGAATCATGCATAGAACCACAGAATCATAGAATGGTTGCAAGGGTTGCAAGGAACCTTGAAGGCCATTTAGTTCCAACCCCCTTCCATGGGCAGGGATACCTTCCACTAGACCAGGTCACTCCCTTAAACACTTTCAGGGATCTACATCTACATCTACATATTCTCTGGGCAACCCTGTTCCAGTGCCTCACCACCCTCTGAGTAAAGAATTTCTTCCTAAAATCTAATTGAAGTCTGCCCTCTTTTATTTTAAAGCCATTAACCCTTGTCTTAATTCTACAATCCCTGATAAACGAGTCCCTTCACAGCTTTCATGTAGGTCCCCTTTAAGCACTGAAAGGCTGCTGTAAGGTCTCTCTGGAGATTCCTCTTCTCTAGACTAAATAACCTCAACTCTCTCAGCCTTTCTTTGTAGGAGAGATGTTCCAGCCCTTTGATCTTTTCTGTTGCCTTCTTCTGGACAGGTCCATGTGTTTCTTATTCTGCAGGCCCTGAATCTGAGTGCAGCACTCCAGGTGGGGTCTCGAGAGTGGAGTAGAGGGAGAGAATCACCTCTCTCAGCCTGCTAGCTACACTTCTTTTGATGCAGCACAGGATATGCTTGGTTTCCCAGGTTACAAACACACATTGCTGGCTCATGTTGATCTTTTCATCCAACAATATCCCCCAGCCCTTTTCTGCAGGGCTGCTATGGATCCACTCATTGCCCAGTCTGTATACATGTTTGGGATTGCCATGACCCAGCTTTAGAAACTTGCACTTGGCCTTGTTGAACTGCTTCATTGTGCTGAACTGCTTCTTTCATGTTGTTTGCACTGGTCCACCTCTTGAGTCAGTCAAAAGCCTTCTGGATAGTATCCTTTCCCTCCCGTATGGCAATTCCACCACTCAAATTGATGTTGTTGGCAAACTTGCTGATGGTACACTCAATCCCATTGTCCAGGTCACTGACAAAGATGTTAAATAGTGGTGGAACCAATAGTGACACCTGAAGAACACCACTTGTCACTGGTCTCCACCTGGACCTTAAGTCATTGGACACAACTCTTTCAATATGACCATCCAGCCCATTTCTTATCCACTGAGTGGTTGTCCTGGTTTCAGTTAGGACAGTTATTTTTCCTCCTAGTAGCTGGTAGGGTGCTATGTTTTGGATTAGGATGAGAAGAGTGCTGATAACATGCTGATGTTTTAATTGCTGCAGAGCACTGCTTATACTAAGCCAAGGACTTTTCAGCTCCTCGCTCTGTCCTGCCAGCGGGCAGGCTGGGGGTGCAGTAAAAGCTGGGAGGGGACAAACCCAGGACAGCTGACCCAAACTGGCCAAAGGGGTATTCCATACCATCTGACGTCATGCTAAACAATATATAGGGGTGGCTAGCCGGGCTGGGGGGGCCGGCTGCTCGGGGTTGGACTGGGCATCGGTCAGCGGGTGGTGAGCAATTGCATTGTGCATCACTTGTTTGTACATATTATTATTATTATCATTATTATTTTCTATCTTAATAAACTGTCTTTATCTCAACTCACAGGCTTCACTTTCCCGTTTCTCTCCCCCATCCCAGAGAGGGAGGGGGGAGGGTGAGCGAACGGCTGTGTGGTGTTTAGCTGCCAGTCGGGTTAAACCACAACAGTGGTCCATCTATTAAATCCAAGTCTTTCCAATTTGGAGGCAAGGCTGTTATGCAGAACAGTGTCAATTGCTTTGCACACGAATAATGAAGCTGACATCCATTCTTTCAGGTAAGAAACATTGTGATGTTGTTAGAAGTCAAAGACATCACAAAAATGTACAAATTCTGTTAAGTTTAAAAGACAAAAACAAACAAACAAACAAACCAAACCAAACCAAACCAAAACAACAACAACAACAACAACAACAACAACAACAAAAACACCACCAACAAAAAATGGTACTATTTTTACTATTTTTTACTTTATTTTACTATTTTTAAAAACAGTAGAGGAGTATTATTATTCATGCAAGTAAACTATATCTTTTTTTTGGCAAATAACTCTTTCTTGTTGTTCTTGTTTGTTTTCAAAAATAGAAATGAAATTACAATTTTATTGGCGGTGGGGAGAATACTGCTTTATTGTGAAGGACTCAGATGTTCAAAGAATTATCAGAAGTTATGGAATAAGCTGCTTTTGATTGCTTCTAACATATTAGTAGTTGGGTGTCTGAAGCTAAATATATAATGTGAACATACCATAAAGAACCCATGGAGCATCACAATCTTCCTTATAGTAGATGTTTGCTAACCTACAGAGTCTGAAAACTATATTGATTGAAATGAAACTAGGGATGAAAAATGAGAGCATAATACATGCTCAACTCTCCATTCAGGCAGAAAAGTACTTATTTTGTATTGGCTTAAATCAAGCAAAAATTATAGCTGATTTTTTTTTTTTTTTTAGCTTAGACTGTGACCTCTGGTGATAGGATAAATATAATTTTCATTTTCCTTTCGGCAACTCTTTATACTGAAATACATTAATTTGCAATGGATAGAAAATTCTATTTTCATATTTATATTGAAACTATTTGTTTAAAATAGATTTTCAAAGGAAATATATAATCAAATTGCACTTACATAGAAATATTTTTATGAGCCAAAAACTTACAAGTAAAATAAAAACCAATTAAGGTAATGATATAACAAAACTTACTGAATGGTCTAGTACTATTATAGTCTATCATATTCTCTGCAAAAGAGTTCACTAGATTTTTGTTCATCATAACAGAAGAGACATTTTTAGGAAAATTCTCAAAGCTTATATAAGAATATGAAGAGATAATATATAAATCTTGAGTGTTTGAAATAGTTTGAACTTGGATTTCTGACAGATTCAGAAATTCATGAGACAAGAGGAAAAATTTCAGATAAGGTGTACTCTGTTCTGGTGAGGCCACACCTCGAATATTTACTGTTGGTCCCCTCAGTACAAGAAGGACATTGAGGCCCTGGAGTATGTCCAGAGAAGGACCACGAAGCTGGTGAAGGGTCTGGAACATAGGTGTTTTATGAGGAACGGCTGAGGGAACTGGGGTTGTTTAGTCTGGAGAAGAGAAGGTTCAGGCAAGACCTTACTGCACTCTACAGCTACCTGAAAGGAAGTTGTGGGGATCTGGGGGCCGGCCTCTTCTCGCAGATAATGAGCAATAGGACTAGAGGGAATGGCCTCAAGTTGCACCTGGGGAGGTTTAGGTTGGAAAATAGGAGACAATTCTTCTCAGAAAGAGTAGTCAGGCATTGGAATGGGTTGCCCAGGGAGGTGGAGTCACCATCCCAGGGAGCATTTAAGGAAAGGTTGGACATGGTGCTAAGGGACATGGTTTAGTGGGTGATATCAATGGTAGGGGTATGGTTGGACCAGGTGATCTTGGAGGTCTTTTCCAACCTTAATGATTCTATGATTCAATAAGTTAGTTGAAATGCAAAAGAATTCTATGATCAACTGAAGTTATGAAAAAAATTATTTCTTCAACAGTATTAAAGCTGGAATTGTGCTATTTACTATTCAGTAACAGACTTGTCAATGTAGATCTTGTAAAATACCAAAATGCACCACAGCTGCAGAAAGGGATTAGCCAAAATGGAAGCATCTAAACTGACTCTGAACAAGAATTGGTGGGACAATTTAGAGTGTATAGAAATGAGTTTATTCTATCAAGACACATATTTAGGGAAATACATGATGCAGCACCTACTAGGCTGTGTTCTTGTGCAAGAGGTGTACAATTCCAGCAACTTAACACACACTGCAGAGAGGATAGTTCTACTATTGCTGTTCTATGACTGTTTGGACATATCTGTCTTTCAATAATATATGTAAAATTTCTATTTATCCAATAGCAAATGAACATCTAGGAATAGAATGTTTGATGCTCTTCAAATGATATTTGGAACAGAACAAGAAAGTAAAGAAGAAGAACAGTAATGTGTACACATTATAAGAGATTTTATATTGTTGAAACTCTGAACCACTGAACTTCTGCTCATCAGAAGACCACTATACCTGATTGCCAACCACCTGGTTCAGAAATACAGAGGTTTATGGCACAGTTATTAATACTGACTCAAATATATTGTAGTAAATATCTTCAATTCGAAAAGCTATTTGATAAATATTTATTTAAAAATGAAAACAAATGTGTTCCATTAGAAATTCTGTAAAATCATGTGCTTTCAGTGTCAAAGCAAAAACCTACTAAATGCCAAGATTTCATGGTAACATTATGAATTAAGCATAATGTACTGTGACATTCAATGATATCTGAAAAATTAAATGTAAAGGAGAACAGTAAAATAAAAATCTAACATAATACTGGTAAGTATTAATATGTAAAATATGACTAGGCTGTGAATTAGCATAGCCAATTTGCAAAGATGGATAAAACTCTTGACATCAACTAAAATGAGACAAAATTAAAGAAAAGGATTGCAACAAAATGTTAGAGACAGTGATATGCTGATTAGGAAAGAAAAAATCCAAGCCTAATAAGAGACATTATTAAAAAAAAAGGGGGGGGGGAGGAGGAAGGGAAGGGGAGGGAAGGGGAGGGAAGGGAAGGGAAGGGAAGGGAAGGGAAGGGAAGGGAAGGGAAGAAGGAAAAAAAGTAACTGAAGTGGAATGTAATAATAATAATCTTTACACTATTTATTTTATTTTTTTTAGTGCAACCTCCTTCTACCCTCCTAACATGTCATGTCTCTTGTGCCTAAATTGGCTGTTGCAGCTTAATGTTTGACAATTATGATAAAGCTCACCTCTTATACTAATTGCATATTTTATCATTCAGTGTATGATTCCAGTTTATGACTCATATTTTACAAATGAGAGTTCACCCAAACAAACAACTGCTTTTATTGGAAATGCTTGTAACCTCTGAAAAGTCAGATTTTATTAAGACTACACATTGACATCATAAGAGACACGTCTCCAAATAACATAATCAAAACTACCTAGGATGAGCTCTTTCTGCAAAAATAAAAATAAAAATCTGTAACATCCAAAGAAAGGACAATATTTATGGTATATACCTAGTCACGACAATTAACTGTACTTAAATTAAACATACTGTGTCAAATACATGTCTTAAAAAATTGCTATAAAATCAAACATTTTCAAACAAAATACAACAAAAAAAAATCAGGTCTAGTTTCTTGTGGAAATTTTATAACTATTTTTTGAATCACTAACAATATCATGTTGCAATCAAACCTATTTACTCTTTAGAAAAAAATAATTTAAACTCTTCAAATCATCCTGATCTCATAACTTTTCTGTACATTAGAATGCAATATATACCTCAAAAACTATGCTCTAGGATGATTTTAAGTGAAACATGTCTTAGTGAACTATAGTCGAGATATGTTAGAATAGTCTAGATATGTAAATGAAATTAGCTTACAGTATGTCTAGTGATTTGTTCTTAAACCATACTTATATTGCTCTCCCACTTGGTTTTCGTGTATATACTTAAAGTATAGTAATATACCAGTCAAAACTTACAGGAAAAATGTATGTGTCTCTGTTCATTTTGGTTCATTCAGACTTATAGACAAGGAAACAAACAAACAAACAAAAACTAATAATAATAAAAAACAATCTTATGTAATTCTTCACAACAGATCTGACAGAAAACTATATTGTTAGTGGTGGATTATAATGTATATTCATATTCTAAGAGTTAGGAGAGATAAATAATATTTCTGATGTGAAACGTCAGAAAAGATTAAGCGAACAGGTTCTTGCTAACAGCTTTAGCTGCAAGGAGACACAGGAGGCTGTAATGTGACAGGTGGATTCTCCTTCATTCTCTAACAAGTCACACAAGCTGAAAAAAAATCATGTTAAAAGGTTACTGTAAATGGTTACTGTTTGAGAGAACAAAGCTGAAGAAGAATGAAAGTGTGACTTGGTAATGAGCTGACTTTAGGGTCAAAACCATGACAAAGATGTTTCTAACCTTCTAGTTGTTAACCTTCATGTTAAAAGTTGTATATTGATGTCATAAGGTGACAGCTATGGACAAACAAACCTAGAAACTATTGAAACAGATTTTTACAGGTATACAGGTATTCGGATTTTACAGCTACAGTTTTCAGCTCTGTTTCAACAATTTAAATTAGTATTCAAACTAATCTAATAAAATTATATTCAAAAGTAGCCATCAAGGGGAGGAGGAGAAGTATAAATCTGATAGTCCTGGCCAGTGCAGATAAAACACTAGTAAAGATTATGATCTACCAGTAATTTTGAGATTTCTTTTTAATTAATTCATTTTGATCCAAATTGAATGAAGCAGTACATTTCTCTCAGATTTCCTGTGGTAAAAGTGTCCTAGCATTTTTAAGTGGCTCATTCTTTTAGATTTAAAAATAAATAAATAAATTATGGGACTTCCGAGTTTCAGATGTAGCTTTGCAGCAGGAACCTCTGAAAGGATTTCAGTTCTTCCTGCTGAATAGATTGCTGCCAGAACATGTTGCAGAAGCAGGCATACCAAGCTTTAAGGTATAAAAACTTTATGAGAGGGTGTAAGTTATTTAACTGGTTCATGCAGCCATATTTGCCTTTAGGAACAAAAAAAAAATAAAAATAAAATCCCATGTAAACATTTCTCAACAATATAAATAGTCAAACCTCTGTTAAAGGAAAAAGGTTGTCATAAGCTTTTCTAGCTACAAAAAAAAAATAGAAATTTCACATAAGTTTGTGCGAACATGTTTGTTCATGTATAAGTAATGTTGTATGTATTTCTATATTTCTATTTCTATATTTTTATATTTCTATATTTTATATTTATAATGGAATTTTTATATTTCCATTTGCCGAGGCGATCGGCTCCGGGGCAGACGCGTTCTGCAGCGGAGCGGGGGATCGGGCCATGCAGGGCTAATTTTTCCGGCATCGAGCCTACTCGAGGGAGCCGCCAGGACCCGGCAGCCCTCGTGAGGGAGGCTGACGAGGCGTAGGCGGAGCCAGCAGCGCCCCCTCCCACAGCCGCTCAAAAGCTGCCCCTAGGGAGCGCGAGCGACCAGGACGGGCAAAAAGGGCAGGGCGCGGCAGTTCCCGCAGCAGGGCGAGCAGGCAGGGCGAGCAGGCAGGGCGAGCAGGCAGGGCGAGCAGGCAGGGCGAGCAGGCAGGGCGAGCAGGCAGGGCGGAGCGCTCTCCCCCGCCCGTACGTAACACCTCCTCAACGACAGCCGTTGGCGAGGCGATAATGGTCTCCACCAGGCACGGTGCGCTCTCTAGGAAGTCGGTACACACCCAGACCGACTACCCGTTAAAAAGTGCAGCGGTTCAGGCCACCGGATGCAGGGAGTGTCAGAGCCTGTTGCTGCCATCGGCGGGAGGCAGAGAAACTGTGTGTGTGAGGTGTGAGCAGGTGGATGACCTGGTCCGCATGGTGGCAGAGCTCAAGGAGGAGGTGGAGAGGTTGAGGGATATCAGGGAGTGTGAGCGGGAGATCGACTGGTGGAGCGACTCCCTGCAGGGCCTCAAGGAGAGGTACCGGGGTGAGACACCCCAAATGGGGGTGGACCCCCTGCCCTGTGGCCGTCAGGCAGAGGGAGGGGATCTGGGAGTTGAGGAGGAATGGAAAAGGTCCCTGCTCGACATTGCAGGCGATGCCCTCCCCTTCCGGCCCCACCTTCCCAGGTGCCCTTACAGAACAGGTTTGAGGCCCTGGAAATTGAGAGACCGGTGGGTGAGGAAGAGGTAGCAAGTGTACCCAGGAGGATGCCTAGGGCGAGGAGGTTGACTCCACGCCTCAGGACTGCCTCCACCAAGAAAGACAGAAGGGTGATTGTGGGAGACTCTCTCCTCAGGGGAATAGAGGGCCCTATTTGTCGGCCTGACCCTACCCGTAGGGAAGTCTGCTGCCTCCCTGGGGCCGGGGTCAGGGACGTTGCCAGGAAGCTTCCCAACCTGGTTCGCCCCTGTGACTATTATCCTCTTTTGATAGTCCAGGCAGGTAGTGATGACATTGAAGAGAGAAGCCTGAGGGCTATTAAACGAGACTTAAGGGGACTGGGACGGTTAGTGGATGGAGCGGGAGTGCAGGTGGTGTTTACGTCCATCCCTACGGTGGCAGGGAGGGGTACAGAGCGGACACGAAAAGCCCACCTGTTAAACACGTGGCTCAGGGGCTGGTGCCAACACAGAAATCTTGGGTTTTTCGACCATAGGGCACTTTACTCGACACCCGGCCTGATGGCCGCAGACGGGTCCCTATCTTTTAGGGAAAAACGGATCCTGGGCCAGGAGCTGGCAGGGCTCATTGAGAGGACTTTAAACTAGGTAAGAAGGGGGATGGGGCTGAAGCAAGGTTTGCTGGAGCTGTGCCAGGGGGAACAATAGCAAGGCCGGGGGATAAGGCAATGGCCCAGCTGAAGTGCATCTACACCAATGCATGCAGCATGGGCAACAAACAGGAGGAGCTGGAAGCCATCGTGCAGCAGGCAGGCTACGACTTGGTTGCCATCACGGAGACGTGGTGGGACCACTCTCATGACTGGAGTGCTGCAATGACTGGCTATAAACTCTTCAGAAGGGACAGGCAGCACAGAAGGGGTGGTGGAGTGGCTCTCTATATTAGAGAGTGTTTTGATGTTGTAGAACTCGAGGCTGGGCATGACAAAGTCGAGTCCCTTTGGGTTAGGATCGGTGGGGCCAACAAGGCTAGCGTCCTGGTGGGGGTCTGTTACAGACTGCCGAACCAGGACGAGGAGACGGATGAGGAGTTCTACAGGCAGCTGGCAGAAGTTGCGAAATCGTCAGCGCTGGTTCTCGTGGGGGACTTCAACTTCCCAGACATATCCTAGAAGCACAACACAGCCCAGAGGAAGCAGTCCAGGAGGTTTCTGGAGAGCGTGGAAGATAGCTTCCTGACGCAGCTGATTAGTGAGCCTACCAGGGGTGGCACCCCGCTAGACCTTCTCTTCACAAACAGAGAAGGACTGGTGGAGGATGTGATTGTCGGGAGCTGTCTTGGGCAGAGTGACCACGAAATGGTGGAGTTCTCTATTCTTGGCAAGGCCAGGAAGGGGACCAGTAAAACCACTGTACTGGACTTTCGGAGAGCTGACTTTGTGCTGCTGAGGACACTGGTTGGTAGAGTCCCTTGGGAGGTGGTTCTGAAGGGCAGAGGAGTCCAGGAAGGCTGGGCGCTCTTCAAGAGGGAAATCTTAATGGCGCAGGAACGGTCTGTCCCCACATGCCCAAAGACGAGCTGGCAGGGAAGAAGACCAGCCTGGCTGAACAGAGAATTGTGGTTTGATCTTAGAAGAAAAAAGAGGGTTTATAATCTTTGGAAAAGTGGGCAGGCCACTAGGGAGGACTATAAGGATATCGCGAGTCTGTGCAGGGACAAAATTAGAAAAGCCAAAGCTCATCTGGAGCTCAATCTGGCTACTGCTGTTAAAGATAACAAAAAAATGTTTTTATAAATACATCAACACGAAAAGGAGGACTAAGGAGAATCTCCATCCTTTACTGGGTGCGGGGGGAAACTTAGTTACAAGTGATGAGGAAAAGGTGGAGGTGCTTAATGCCTTCTTTGCCTCAGTCTTTAACGACAATTCCGATTGTTCTCTGGATACCCAGTACCCTGAACTGGTGGAAGGGGATAGGGAGAGAGATGTGGCCCTCACTATCCATGAAGAAATGGTTGGTGACCTGGTACAGCACTTGGATGTGCACAAGTCGATGGGGCCGGATGGGATCCACCCGAGGGTACTGAGAGAACTGGCAGAGGTGCTGGCCAAGCCGCTTACCATCATTTATCAACAGTCCTGGCTATCGGGGGAGGTCCCAGCTGACTGGCGGCTAGCAAATGTGACGCCCATCTACAAGAAGGGCCAGAGGACTGACCCGGGAAACTACAGGCCTGTCAGTTTGACCTCAGTGCCAGGGAAGCTCATGGAGCAGATTATCTCGAGAGTCATCACGCAGCACTTGCAGGGCAAGCAGGCGATCAGGCCCAGTCAGCATGGGTTTATGAAGGGCAGGTCCTGCTTGACGAACCTAATCTCCTTCTATGACAAAGTGACGCGCTAGGTGGATGAGGGAAAGGCTGTGGATGTGGTCTACCTTGACTTCAGCAAGGCTTTTGACACTGTTTCCCACAGCATTCTCCTCAAGAAACTGGCTGCTCTTGGCTTGGACTGGCGCACGCTTCGTTGGGTTAGAAACTGGCTAGATAGCCGGGCCCAAAGAGTCGTGGTAAATGGAGTCAAATCCAGTTGGAGGCCGGTCACTAGTGGCGTTCCCCAGGGCTCGGTGCTGGGGCCGGTCCTCTTCAATATCTTCATTGATGATCTGGATGAGGGCATTGAGTGCACCCTCAGTAAGTCTGCAGATGACACCAAGTTAGGTGAGTGTGTCGATCTGCTCGAGGGTAGGAAGGCTCTGCAGGAGGATCTGGAGAGGCTGGACCGATGGGCCGAGGTCAACTGCATGAAGTTCAACAAGGCCAAGTGCCGGGTCCTGCACCTGGGGCGCAATAACCCCAAACAGAGCTACAGGCTGGGAGATGAGTGGTTGGAGAGCTGCCAGGCAGAGAAGGACCTGGGAGTGATGGTTGATAGTCAGCTGAATATGAGCCAGCAGTGTGCTCAGGTGGCCAAGAAGGCCAACAGCATCCTGGCCTGTATAAGAAACAGTGTGGCCAGCAGGTCCAGGGAGGTGATTGTCCCCCTGTACTCGGCTCTGGTGAGGCCGCACCTCAAGTACTGTGTTCAGTTTTGGGCCCCTCGCTACAAGAAGGACATGGAGGTGCTTGAGCGAGTCCAGAGAAGGGCTACGAAGCTGGTGAGGGGCCTGGAGAACAAGTCTTACGAGGAGCGGCTGAGGGAGCTGGGCTTGTTCAGCCTGGAGAAAAGGAGGCTCAGGGGTGACCTTATCGCTCTCTACAGGTACCTGAAGGGAGGCTGTAGCGAGGTGGGGGTTGGCCTGTTCTCCCACGTGCCTGGTGACAGGACGAGGGGGAATGGGCTTAAGTTGCACCAGGGGAGTTTTAGGTTGGATGTCAGGAAGAACTTCTTTACCGAAAGGGTTGTTAGACACTGGAACGGGCTGCCCAGGGAAGTGGTTGAGTCACCATCCCTGGAGGTCTTTAAAAGATGTTTAGATGTAGAGCTTAGGGATATGGTTTAGTGGGGACTGTTAGTGTTAGGTCAGAGGTTGGACGTGATGATCTTGAGGTCTCTTCCAACCTAGAAAATTCTGTGATTCTGTGATTTCTATATGTGATATAAGAGGAGAATTTGAGGGCATTAGTTTTCAAAATATATAACAGAAAATATCAAGGTCTCACAATCTTGAATTATATGTTTTGTGATAAAAGTGCTTATAACTCACTAGCAATGCGGAGTCACATATTTTACCTTTGACTCTTCATTTTTTAGTCTGTGCTGTACTCTATCTCCTGCTAGCATAAAGTCTCTGTATTTATAATACTTTTGCATACCTAAACAGCCTGAGCACCCCAAGAATAAGTGGACTTTCTCCCTTTTGTGGCTGAGATAAAAGGGTTTAGAGAAGCACAGTGATGCCTTATCTCGGCCTGTACTGAATTTATTTAGCCTGAAATAAGTAAGTTCCTTTGCCAGTCCACATTTCATGAACATTTAATCCATTCTGAGCACTACAAAGAGCTACATTATTTATTTGTTTGTGACCTTTTTATATGGTGTTACCTTTACGTGTAAAGGGATGGTCCTATAATTCAGCTTCAAGTTCAGTGTTCTTTATTTCAAAGCATTTCTACATCTTAAGCTCTCTAAATGATATACAATGTAAAATCTTTCCTAATGGGTCCCAGAGAGCAAGGTTGATAAAAAGTATTCTTATATCAAAAGCTCTACTTCAGCCATCTGTATGTTCGTCTGAAATGGCAACACTTTTTTTTAATAGTGGCTCTCAGGAACTCAAGATGCTCATTAGAGATGCACTGCTGAATGATAGTTGTATAAAGAAAGAAAAAGGTCACCCCATTGTTAGTAGATTGTCCATGTTGCATTAGAAATACTAACATATCTGGCATAAAGCTAATTGCCAGGCAGCAAAAGGGAAACATTTATTTAGATTCTCCACTCTTGATTAGCTAGATTACATAATATAATTATATTGAAAGATCATATAAGGAAAAGATGAAAATCAAAGCAGGAAATAAAAATCATACTTGTAAGGTTTTGTTTTCTTTCAGACTATATTCAACTTTTTTCAAACTTTTAAAATTAATTTAGAAGAATATATGACAATCTTTAACTGAGACTAGAGAAACTGAAGTGTAATTTCTTAAAAAGGCAATGAAATAGAGTTTAATTTAACTAGGAAAAAATACTGCAACAGTAAAGAACTGAATTTGATGATAAATAAGGCTCCTTCACTTTACTAGTATTCTGACATCTATTTAATGTTTTGTAAACATATCCTCAGCAGTGTGTTTTCATGCAAAACTGAAACAAAATCCATAATTTTGTACACAATTTTTCTTCTTCAAACAACCTCAAAAATGTTATTGGCAATCCTTCATTCTTTCCTCATAACATTTCCAAAGCAAAAAAAAAGTTCATAAATTTGTGTGTTTGCGTGTGTTTGTTAGTAAACTATCATTTGTCCCTGTGAGAGAGAGCAAGTCTCATCTCCCACTGCACTAAATGGTTAAGTATCTTGTGAATTAGTTCCTGATTAATTCAATGGCACATTTCCATCTCTCTCTCACTTTGGTAGATTATAAACACAGTTTGAAACATCAGATAAATGTAAAAAATATCATTGTTACAGTTATTTGAAAATGGGTCAAGGATCACCTAATTTACAGACAAAGTAAAATACACAAGAACAAAGGTCATAACAAAGCAACTCCCACAGCGATAATCTGTGGAAGCAATTTCATTGAAGGCTAAACTTAATTGTAACTTTTTTGAATGATGAGTAAAATTTAGCTGAATTTATTATTTCCCATCTATTTTCAGTGTTCACTCAACATTTATATGTGTTACAACAGAAAAGGAAAATCTCTCTGATGACTTGAACTTCAGATATCCCAACAATTAATGTCTAAAGTCTTTCAAGGGGAAGGGAGGGGAGGGGAAGGGAAGGGAAATTCACAAGAAAATAAATAAACCAGTAACTTGAGAAATCTGTCTAAGGACAGAGGAGATAAGTAACACAATTTTAATGGTGTAATTCTATTCCAAATTAACTATGTTTGTTGGATACACATCTCAGGGGGAGGCAATTTTAGCTATTAGATCATTTATATTACTTAGGGTGAAATCTCATATAAGATTGGTCTAAGAAACCACATAAAGTGCTGCAAGAAAAAGTATCAAACTCCACAAAGAAGAAGTATTAAAAAAGAGAAACACTTTAAAGGATACATCCCATTTCTGAGCTCAGAGTTCAAAAGAGTATTTACAATACAATTCTTCACTGAAATACAAGCATAAAAATAAAAGCAAAATCCCTTCCTTAAACAGCAATTGCTAAAGAACTACATTCCTGCAGACTGGCAATGAAGTATGAGTTTTCTATCTCTAGATTTTTCATTTGATGTGATAAACATTAAAAGTGTTACACTTCATATGCATTAAGAACAAAACAAAGTTAAGAGTTTATGAATTGGGTAGACAGTCTCCTGTCTGTGAATTTCAGATTTTCACTTTGATTCCTATGTATGTGACAGAAATAAATGAATATGCCCAGACAGAAAAACCTCTGTGCTAGTCATACTCTGCCTATGTAAGAACACATTTTGTTTGTCTTTTACTTGAAACTCAGCTAAGTTTAAGAAAGTTAACTGATGGCATTTTAGTCCTATATTCACATAATCTTTATTAAGGTGTTTTCTTTTCTTTTCTTTTCTTTTCTTTTCTTTTCTTTTCTTTTCTT
>NC_048893.1:49387298-49470704 GCF_011077185.1 Oxyura jamaicensis | reverse complement strand
TTCTTTTCTTTTCTTTTCTTTTCTTTTCTTTTCTTTTCTTTTCTTTTTTCTTTTTCTTTTCTTTAAAATGTACAACTTTACTTACTTTATTACTTTACAGTAAAAAAACATACATATTTTTATGAAAATACATGATCCTAAGGCAATTATATGTTAATATACTTTATTACAATCTGCTTTATGTGTCGGTGATATCACAAAACATCATTATATAATTGGCTTCAGCAAAAACATGGAGCATCTTTAGCAATATAGATGTTACCAAGTTACTCTGGCACCAAACCCTAAAGACTTGGATCTAGAAGACTGGAAGGTTCAAGCAGGAGAGTATGAACCAAATATCTCACAAATAGTATTGTTTTAGTATGCCTAGTCATGTATTCTTTACACCCTCCAGTTGCTGAGGAACTGAGCTTTGTAGGCCTGTAGAAAGCAGTTTAAGAATCCATGCTGAACATTTTTAATAAACTTCTGCAGTTATTTATGGCATTATACCTGTTTCATCATGATACATCTAATAAAGCACAGCACAGAACAGGGAATACCATGGACTCCTATCAAGTCTTTAAAACTTCAAAGAAATGTCTGCAACAATTGGATGAAAGTTAGAATAGCTGACATTCAGGTCCTGGACCAGTACAACACATTTTACACCAAATTAATTTGATTAATTATGAAGTCTTGGGAAACAGGTTGGCTCAGAAAAGTTTCTTAATCTCTGCTTCATTATGTCTCCCATATCTAACAATTTATTTATTTATTTATTTATTTCCTGCCTCAGTATCTAAGTCTTATTAAGTTTCATTGACTTACTAAGTTTTATTATAGTCATTAATATCTGAGAAAAACTTAGCTCCTTAAAGAGCAGGAAAAAAAGCTTAGCTTCAACTAGTAGTTGTTAAGCAATGAAAAAAAAAAATCAATAAAGTAATACTTAGGCCTTCAAAAATATAAATATAGTGTGCTGTTTTTTTTTTTTTTGTTTGTTTTTTTTTCCCTTCATTGAGTTACTTAGAGATCTTTTTGTATAAGCATCTTCATATGAGGAATTTAAATATCCTTAGAATAAAGTTAGTCATGCATACCTGACATGCTGCTTGTCATCCATCAAGTAAACAGGATGCTTTATGCATAAACATTAGCATATAATGAAAATATATCCCTGAAATAGCATGCCAAAAATGTTCCATCATCCTAGAAATCTCTATTGTAATCAAACAAACAAACAAAACTTAAATGGTTATTTTTGTAAATCTCAATTACAGATCACAAACTATTTAGCAAAACAGTAACTAAGGAGGAAAACCTATAAATCCATGCTATTCAGTAGACATTAGACAGGCTGTGAGACATGAAATTAGAGAAAGAGAGACAGCAATGCCAGAGCAGAAGTAGGTTTAGTGGCATTTCTGAGGATGTTAAATAACTCAGCATCAATAAGGATATAATGTTGCTAAAGGACACAGAGTACATCTTGACTCCTAACTAAGGTGTGATAATTATCTCAATGAAAATTTTATGAAAATTTTCATGAAAATTTTATTTACTTATTTTTTTATTCCTTAAATTACATGACAGGCAGAAATTTCTATTTATCAGAATTCAAAACAAATAATGAAATTATTTGGAAGAACTCTGAATTTCATGTTCTGAATATCACAGGTCTTCCTGTTTTAGAAGAGTAAGTGCATATACTAGATAAGAGTGACTTTCAGTCACTGAAATCCTCACAGATTGCCTTAATTTTTTAGTAGGCTTTGAAAAATCAAGACACAGACAGATTGCATTATTCATATTTTCATGTTGCTGGAAATAACTCTTATGACCTTTTAATCGAGGTCATATTGATATGCATAGTTTTTTAAAATTTTTTTTTTTTTAAAGTGATAAAAGTAAAAGTAATTAAAGGTTTGACCTAAGTGTAATTATATACAATTTAAAAATATATACACGTAAGAATATACATATAAACAGAGAGAGTAGAAAAAGAATTTTGTTCAAAAAGGTGGCAAAACAACCAGAAGAGTTTAGTTTTCACCAAATTATTGTTAACTATATGCAACTTCTTCCAAGCAAACAAACAAACAACAAAAACAAAAAAGAATGCAAGGCTCTGCAACTCCTTTGGAGTAAATATTTTTTTATGTTCCTACATGTGGAAGATATTTTATAACAGACAAGGGCTGAGCTGCTCCATCAGATGCATCTGACAGAGGGAAATGTCTCTCTTAAAATGTTTCAAAACACATTGAACTTTTGTCCATTTATATCCCATTTAAAAGAGGTTAGAAATCCAAAGCTGCAGATCGAAACAATATAGGAATGGTGTATGGATTCAGCTCACTATTCTGCAGATCTTCACTCTGGTGAACTCTTTGGAGAAGAGGCTGAAGAGGACAACTTGCTGAGTACTGATGACTATACTCAATTTCACGTATAGCAATGACCTGTTATCAGGGACCAGGTAAAGTGAAGACCTGGTTTAGATTATTGCTGGAATTATAGGAAAAAGGAAAGAGGAAGAAATAAATCAGCTTGTGGGTCCTGAGAAGGTCATTGTGTTTTAAGGGCACTTTCCTACTTTGTTTTTGCAGTCCGCTCTGTAGACTGAATGGCTTGAGCAACTAGGAGGATCTATAAGCTATCTCAAAGACTTAAACCCAGACTAAGTAGTTAGAATAAGGAGGACTCACCAGAACATTAAGTGCAGTCGAGAGTTGTATGATAAATTTGTATCTCTTATTTCCTTAGAATAAAGACCAACCTTATTTCAGAAATGTTTTAAACCTAGTCTGAGCCTTCTTAACCTGTCTTAAATCTCTTTTTTATTGTTCTCAGTGTGGGAAGTTACTGAAACTGCAGACTGCAGGTACTGATTTGAGAAGAGAACTGTTGTTAGTCACCACTTAGATTAACAGATACTTGAACACCACTGAATTCAGTGATTGACGACAACTATGATAATGACATATTTGAGGGAAGCAAGCTGAGTTATCTCCTGAGAAGCAAGGAAAAACAAACAAACAAACAAACAAACAAAAACCACAATTTATCATAAGTACCTTTATCATATCTCCTAAACTAGCTTGTAAAGTAGAGAGCATAAAACACCCATATCAAGGAGCTTTTAATGGAGAGGCTACAGGAAATCCATTGGTTTCCTTTCCTGTACTCTGTAAACTTTCACTGGGAATAGATTGTGAAACTTGAAGAATACTGAAATCATACCTGTTTTCAAATTGCCAATGTGTCACTTTGAATCACCATTGAAGAAAATAACTATAACAAAGAGCACCCCTTTTTCCCCCTTTTTTTTTTTTATTTTTTTTATTTTATTATTATTATTATTTGCTTGACCTCACTTCCTCAGCATTCAAAAGCTTGTTTAAGAAATTGAATACTTCTCTTTGCTCTTACTGCTAATAGATGTACTAAACAACTTACAAAAATCAAACCATGAGTCACAAAGTCAACAGGAAATATAGAGACAGATCTTCCAGGTGTTTAAAAAACAACAACAACAACAACAACAATAATAATAAACAGTTAAAATAAAATATACTTTAAAAATATATATTTTGAAGTCAATGCCACAAAATTTGCCCATCTGTTCCTCAATCTGTCAGACCAGAAAATTAAAAAAGGCAAACTCTGAGGAGAATTCTAATGGAGAACCTAATTTTAATTAAACTCTGCTTTTGAGCTTTAAACTTCAGAATATGCTCCGATGTTTCAGCATTTTAAAATTCTGTACATAGACGTGTATTAAGACTTTGAAAAACAGATTTTTAACATACCTTCTCAGCAATGACAAGGGCAAGAAGTTCCTAAGTCCAAGCACTACTCTCATAAGAAATACCAAATATCCACACTTTATTTTTAGAAAATAAGAGACAGCAACTGACTTTTTTTTTTTTTTTTTTTTTTTTTTTTGTAATCCCATGCAGTATGCATTTGCATAGCAAGAGGGCCATATTGGTTTGACCTAATGACCTACAGAGGTCCCTTCCATCCCTAAGCATTCTGTGATTGGAATTGAAATAGTACATTTGCAGAACTTCTGTGAATCAACATTAATATAATTTCAAGTGATTTTTCAAATGCTAACAATCTTTTGTCATCTTTGCAACAAACAATTCTACAAGTACCACTAAGACAAAACTCAAAACTAACAGATAATGCAGAACTAGCCATGTACAAGTTGATGATTTAATGGAATCCTATTCTGCTAGTCCTGCTATTTAGTGGCTGATAATCTTGTGAGAGAATGAATTATTAATAATACCAAACACTGCTCTGAGATACTCCTTTTAGCTCAAGCCAAATCCCTGTAAAATTTAGTTCCCAGAAAAGTTCAAATGCCAGCGAAACCTTCAGACTTTAATGACACTTGGAGTAGAAAGACTGACTATGAGCTTCTAATATGTACAAGAAAAGTCTCAAAATTGCTTCATGTGGATTGCTAGTGTATTGCTAAGAGGCTTACAAGAAGCGTTGGTCAGTTAGGTGTTTTTAAGTTCAATTCTTATACAATATTATCAACTGAATCAGTTTCTGATGATTTTCTAAAAGTAGATTAGGCACATTTTCCATCAGATCACTAATTCAGTTTCACATATTCTTCAGTCTTACAGGAACCAGAAACTAAATCTCAGTGTCAGAGAACATGCTGAGTGAGAAGTGCTAAAAGAGTTACATTTTAGGCAAAGAACTCTCTTAAATACTTTAATGCTAAATATTAAATTGACAGATAATATACAGTTTAGAAAGGTAACCATATGAAACAAGACATTACATTTCCAGATCTACTTGTATTTTTCAAAACCTGTTTTTTTTTTTTTTTTTTTTTAATAAAGAGAAATAATGAAAAATTAACTTGCCTTTATAAAGTTTTACTTGTATTATAAAAATCATGAAAATCATGAAAAAAATAAATCACAATTGGTTTAGATCTATCAGAAATTTCTGAAGCTGAATCATATAAAGCTTACTTTATTATTGTTTGAATAAAGTTTATGACATAGAAAAAAAAAAAAAAGTGTAACCTTAACATATAATTAAGTTTAGATTTTTTCAGAACTAGTAGTAATTACATTCCTTTCACAAAATGTATCCTTATCTGAAAGTTTTCTTCTAAATCTTTGTGATTAGAACAAGCTATCATGATGCACAAGGCTTAAATAATGGGTAAGGCTGGATATGGTTTAACTATGTTGAGAGAGAACACTTCATCTCTGCAAAGCAAATCTTTTATTTTCCTCAGTCCTCTGCCTGTCAGACTAGATATCTATTGTATTTCTAAACATATTGACTAGAAGATGGTGAACTTGGCATTCTGTTTTTCATAGTCTTCACCCTGAAGCAAATTGATCTTCATTAGAAGAGACACTTGACTTTCATTTCAGCTTACAGTGGATGTGTTCGTCAATCGAGAAGGATAGACAGCTGCTGAGGTGGCTAACATCCAATCAGGCAAAGAATCATTGCTTATAGAGAGGCAGAGAAGGGGAAAAGAAGAGATTTACTGGAAAAGAGTGAAACTATCTGGTCATTTATTGTTCCTGTATGGTGCTCCTACCAATGGTAAAGGCTTTATTTAGAGTCTCTAATTGTCAGTTCTTTTTTTGCTTGGTATTTTTTATTTTGTTCCCTTCAGAAGGAAACCTGTTCATTATTCTTCACATGCAACCCATTTATTCAGGGAGGGAGAAAAAAACAAAACAAAACAAAGAAATCAAACAAACAAGCAAACAAACAAACAAACAAAAAAAACAGCCTGGTCTAGCTGGAGAGAGACTATGGATACTACTTTCCATATGTACTCATTTGAGAATTGGGTTAACTAACCCACACCACACACTTGGGGTGGACTTTTAATAAAATGAGGTGAGTAGCTGTGTTATCTGACTTATAAAATTCTAGCATCACTTACTGAATTACTAGACCTCCTGATGTCATTCTAAGTAGAACATGTTTCTATTTTATCCTTGGGCTTTTACCACTCCCCACAAAGGACATGTGCTTGTGATGCTTGTGAGAAGCCACTAATTATGAATACTGAATGATTTTTTTATGTACTTAAGCACTTTCTTGTATATTGAATACAGGTTACAGCTCAAAGAATATAGTTTATTTTTCTTAGAGAGGGGAAAAAAAATCCAACATCCCCCCCCCCCCAAAAAAAAATAAATATATTCTTGTTTTGGTGCACTGTGAGCTACAGACCACCAAAGCACAACAGAGAACAGGTATTTGCATACTTTAAGTTCTTTTGTACAGTACTTTTAGCAAAACATGAAATGTCATGGAAGAATTCCAGGTAAGTGACAAATGTAAGGGGAAGATACCACCAGCACTAAAACATCTCAGAAAATTCTAAAGAAAAACTAAGTATGTATATAAAGAGAATCATAGATTTATTTGGTAACCCACAACATAAAGAATAATCAAGAACATATTGTTTTTGAGACACAATAAATATTATTTTAAGGGGCTAGTTTCACAGACCCTATCACCTAATTTCTTAGAAAATTGTATAAATAAATTCATACATGTACACACAAATATTTTAGCAAAAATCCCCACATAAAAAAGAAAAAAAGGAAAAGAAAGCAATTCCAATGATTAAGGGAAAAGAATGATATATTATTAAATTATGTATGTTTTACATATATTATACACCTTAAATATTATATGTTTCAAAGTGGAATCTTGAATTAATGAAATTACTTTTCTTCTCCAACAGCCCATGCAAAAAACAAATAAATAAAACAAAAAATATCCCTTCTGCCAAATATTAAGGAGTATTCAAGAACATTAGTAAGAAAGATTGAAAGCTGAATACATATTTTGTTCATATACTATGTTTCCTATTCAATTCCTGTTTCAAGGATCTCAAGGATTTCAGTTTAGTCCATTCAACAAGGAGTTATTGTATGCAAAATTATTGAATATCATTTCAGAGAACAGAAATTTCCCAATAAGAGCTCCCTAGTCTGGCATATAAAATAAAATTAAGTATACTGAAACTAGAATACATGGATCTTTTTTTTTTTTTTTAAAAAAAAAAAAAAAAAACAACAACAACAAAAAAAACACAGGGCAATAATTCATTAGAACCATTAGAACCATTACATAAGGTTGAGCTAAATTTTCCATGACTGACAATTTTAAAATCAAGATTTCATAAGAAGGACTCCAGTTCAAAAGCTGTATTAAATATGAAGTAACAATTGGGAATGATCTCTTTTGAAAGGAGATTAGATTACACGAATAACAAGAACCTTTCTGACTCTATGAAGACACCCAGAATTAAAAAAAAAAAAAAAAAAAAAAAGAGAGAGAGAGAGAAGTAAAATACATTAATACAACTCTGACAAATGCAGCATCCATACCAATTTTCCCCAACAGCCTATCTTTAACATAATCCTTAGGCACTTCCTCATTATTTGACCCTATATGTCTTTTATGAAAATGGATTAGAGAATGTAGATATTTGTCAGCATTCTAGGGGGAGAGGTCAGCAATATATGAAAACTGAAACTTTTTTAATATGAAGTAAAATAAATGTAACCAAATCCATGTTGAGGGTACAAACAGTAGGTTTAATTCTAAGCATACTCTATTAGAATTTACTTAAATAATTTATGTATTTGTTTACAGTAAGGACAGTTATAATACCAGCCAGTTATTCACAAAAGTAAAAATAATTTTAAAAGTCTGTAGCTGTTTTCAGTGAAGGAGAACAACAACAACAACAAACAATACTACTAAAAGCTTAAATGTAATATAATTCAATTTTACACATAGTATGAACCATATCACTAAATTACAAGCCTGCTGGTGCAGTTTTCAAATATTCTTTCTTTCTCTACTCTTCATTAAATCAATACCTTTTCAGTTTAAGTTAAGTCTTTCTGGGAATAAGGAAAGGAAAAATAATGTCTCAAAAATTGTAATTGTCCCCCCCCTTTTTTTTTTTTTTTTTTTTCCAGAGTAAATTGGATACATAAAAATTGCATTCATATTCATAATGTGTATTAATAGTATTAAAACTCAAACGTAAGCTATTTTTTTACTGTCTCTCCTGGTAATATTCCTCATTCATTTATTCATTTCTCATATGTTCCCTGAAAATGAAATAAAAATATATTTTAATCAATATAAACCATATTGTCTGTTTATTAGGAACTGGATACTAAGAAATCTTAATACAAGTCATAATAAATGTCAGGAATATTTGAAATTGCATCAAAGCACAACATGTAACAATATTCAGAGTTTCCTGCTGTTTAATTATGGACCAAGTGTAAAATTAGGATCAGACATGTTTGCTCTCCTTTGTTGTTAGAAATACTGTATTTTCCCTCAGTTGATATAAAGACAGCCTTCTCCCACTCAAAAGTAGACATAATAATCTAATAATTATTAACATTAATATAAAATATAGTTATACCTGTCATTTTTATTAATTATCAATCTAACCACAAGGCAACTGATTAAAACATTAATTTCAAAATTAGCTTTAGGCATTCACCTAATTTATTTTCAAGCATATGCTCATTACTAAAATAATTCCAAATGAAACCTTCACACATTTCTAGTGTATAATGAATAATTAAAAGCAATTTTTAATTTCTATCTATGATGATTTGGAAAAAAAAAAAAAGTCTCTGAACTACTTATATTAGAGAGTTTTTTGTTTCTTTCTTTCCTTATAATTTTTAAGGAACACTCACATTTTTTTGCCAAACTGCAAATCTATTTGAAAGTTACATTTTAATGTCCTCTCTGCTAACCATTTTGTTTATATTGAGCTGAAAAACACAGAATACAACAAGAAAAGTTTTCAAAACAAGCATTGGATAAAACAGTGGTTGTGAATTTCATGTTGACAGATGAAATGCTTTGTTCATATGAAATGCTTTTAATATAGTCAAATACCTATGACCCTGGCCAAACAGTTTAAAAATTCAGAACTACAGGCAAAGTACACATCATATCTTCTAACAGTGACTGCTTCAGAGGGAAACAAGCAAATACGACGGAAGATTAAACTATTCCACAGAACTTTTAATAAATAAATGAATTAATTAATTAATTAGATTGATCAGTAGATGTTCTGAAGCTGTTGTGTCTACTCTTGGAGACTTGTCAAGTTCTAAATTTGAATGACACTAAAATTGCCATTTTTAGTAGGTCACCTTAATTAATTAATAGAGAAGATTTAATGGCCACCCTCAATTCCATATGGAGAGGGACTACAAGAAAGCATTTCCAGGAAACACTAGCTTCTCAAGAATCTAGAATGCTTGTCTGGACAGCCACAGAAGAGGGTGATTGCAGCTGAAAAGTTTCAAGCAATTCACATCAAGACTTAATGAATAAAATTTCAGGGTATTTTGCATTTTGACTCTTGGTCTGCTATAAAAACACATACTTTTGTTTATCTTTTCCACTGATTATACTTGTTAGTATAAGGAATACATGGAATGAAAAAAAAAAAAAATCCAAACAAACAAACAACAACAACAACAACAAAAGAATCAGCTTCACAGAACATTGGTGCATTTGTTGAATATCCCTACTGGGGTGATCAGGTGAAAAAGGACAGGAATGTTGTATAATTAATTACTACCTCTGTTTCTTTAGAGTAGATGACAACAGAAATTATATTTGCAAATTAAGAAAAGCAAGTAATGTTAATACCAGAAGTGGATTAGTAGTGATTTGTCATTGGATTTAATTAAGCAAGTCACCTTTAATTTAAGCTTATAAATAAGCACTTTGCTAGGGAAGAGTTATATTCTTTTCATTTTTTGCCACTTAAAGAAAATCTATAATCAATGTCCAGAACACTTATTTTATTAAAAGAACAGTCAATGAATATAAGGCATTTATACTAATTAGATACAGCTTTTATACTTTCTCACTTAGTTTTTTTTTGAAGAGTATTAAACAGAAACAACAAATATTTTAATTCATAATCTCATAATATCATATCATTTTAATTCAAAATCTTATAATAAATTTGAAAGTAATGTACCACTCTCTTCAAACGCTAGAGATGAAACTAATATTTAAAAAAAAAAAAAAATCAATAGAAAAAAAATATAGTAAATTCAACAGACTGACTCTTTTGTTCATAAAGACTACTTTTTCCTTTCCTAAGTAAAATAACTCAGACTATTCAAAAGACTTCCAAGATATAAAAATCAAGCTTTTCAATTTATTGTGTTCATTTGAGGTGTTACTGTGGGCAGCATCTGGTTAAATAAGCCATCTAGTATTTTAACCTAACAAGGTACAATATAATATAGTGATCTCTGGCAATAAAACCATTACTAAAATAAGTGCTTAGGTTTTTTGAAAATTCAAAGAAAAGAAGAAAGCTCTTGTAGCTTTACTTCATCATGTGAAAATGCTAGTGAATGCATTAAAAAATGGAGCCATTTGCCGACAGCTGATTTAGAGAAACTTATCTGTACTGATCTGTTACTGATCTGTACACCAAGAAATGCCCATTTACTGTTGCAAATCTTAAATATGCCTGACTCAGAATGAGTAAAACGCAATTATGTTGTCTTTCCCTCCATGTTTGATAACAGAGTTACAGCTGAGGCACTCAGAAGTGAATAAACTAGTGTCTCCACTGATGCAAGCACTCCACACCACCCTGGCTATGAGAATGCCCTGAAGGAGGACAGACCCATCTCACAAACAATTTGACCACTCTACATATGGTTACTTTCCATCTGCCAATTTACATGGTGGAGCCAAAAAGGTAGAAAGTGTGCTTAGAATCTTAAGATTAGAAGATTTATTTATTTTATTTTATTTTATTTTATTTTATTTTATTTTTTCCCAAAATCGTAGATATCATTGCATTGTTCAACTTTCCAGTGCTCTCTGCAGTTATCAGTAAGACTGAGATTTTGACTAGGAAATATTGTCTGAATGATTTATATATTTGTTTTCAGTTTAAGTCCTAATTTTTTGCATCTGATATTAATCTGTTCTGTCTTGCCACTTCTATGGCTTGGCAGCTGAGTATTTCTAAGTGTATTTGTTGATTAGTTAAATGCTTGACAGTAATTCTAAACTACACTGTTTATATTCTGTGTTTTTTTCACTACAGAAATAAAAGTTACACAATGCAAGTTAAAAATAAATTCATGACACCCCATGATACTCCCCAGAAGTTATTCATTCTTCACCCACTTTTCTTCTTTGTTTCTAAGGTGAAGGATAACAGTGAAAGTTTATAAAGCTAGCTTGGTTTTGAAAACTGTATATTTGTTGCTTAGAGAACTTTAAAAGCGAACATTGTTATTTTATCTGTGATAGAATTTAAGAAGTACAGAATGATATTAAGAAAAGTCAATTCAGTCAACATGCTAATTATGATGTTTTAGCTTCATAAAAGTTAATTTGCTTCATTACAAGTAAATAAATTTAAAAATCTGGATAAAATTTTCTGAGGAATTCAAGGATTCTTAAGAAAATCTCTATTATCTGTATAAATGTGCAACAATGGAGTTTCATTTTGCATCCATAATAAAAATGTAATTTGTACACAGAGTGATGGCTTACTGAGAAATGACAGAATCTAGGGGAATAAAATATCACCAACATAACAGATTATAGACCAGAAGTTATAACAGAAGCGTGAGAAAATCATAGAATCATATCCACAACCTCTCTGAGCAAGGCCTCACCACCCTCTGAGTGAAAGCCTTGCTTAAAACAAATATACCATAAACATGCATGATATGATGTAAACCACTGGAATATATTGCTCATTCGCTTTACAGCTTTCTCTTCTGATAAAGGATGCTGAAAAGAAGAGACCAACTTGTTTCACAACATGCTTGTGTTGTTATATGAAGAAAGGGAGGAACATATTCAAGCCATACTCAGGTAAATGAAAGTTTTTCAATTATCTGGAAAGTTTAATTTTGCTAATACTTATAGGCAATAAAGATCTATTCATAAAATACTTGTGTATTTGTCAGCATATCATTATTAAGACATCTCCCCCTAAAAATAACTCATGCTTCTTGAAGAGTCTGCAATTACTATACTGTAGACTACTCTTCTTAGAACAGTCTTTCTTTGACTTAGTGACTTTTCCATCTCCTTATTAACCTTTTCCCATCCACTCTTTCTCTTTACTTTCCATCCTTATCTTCAGAATTCTAGAAATAATCCAGAGAACTCTGGTCTTGGTCTCTTTCTTTTCTTCTTCAACTTATTTACAAATAAGTGAACTCCCATATGTTCACTTATAAGTGTATAGGAAATATTTCTGCTCTGCAGTCTACTTCCTCTAGACTAGCTACTTTCTCTTTTTACTGACCAGCCATCAGCTTCAATTCCCATCTCTAGTCATCTTCAAAAATGCATTTTATTTTTTATTTTTTTTTTGAGGAGGGAAGACCAAATAATAATAATAATAATAATTTGTCACAAGTAAACCTCTCCTCAGCCAAAAACTTGATAACAGCTTTCATACAAAGAAAACAGAAAAAAAAAAAAACCTGATTTATAACTTTTCTCTTGTAAATAATCTTCTTTATGTAGACTTTTGCATGCTCACCTTTCACCTTTACTATCCAAACCTCGTTCAACCAAGGATACATTCAGAATTCCATGATAAACTCATTTACATATATTGTTGTTTTGAGCATCTTTCATTGTTCATTCTTTCTTAATCAGACCAATCTTACTTGTTTAGATGAGGATATTGCTAATATAAGCTGTGCAAATTTTCCAGCAAGTTTTAGGAATACCTACCAGGTTTAAATTCCATATCACAAATTATCAGCAATAACTTATTTATTAATTTAATATTTATTAAAAATATTAATTACTTATAGAAATAAAACATGGTATTTATGCATATGCAACTAAGAATTCATTCTCTTAGTGTTTTTGGTTGTCTTCATTCATTGCATCTCTGTATATGCTAAGAGCTCAGTTATATGTTAATCTCTTCTTTTTTTACCTTTGAAATTTGTGTCAATATCTACTGAAATGTTATAACAGTCAGGATGTTAGGTCACTGTGAAAAGTGGAACAGATCTATACATATATCTGAAAATTAAATACATAGGCATCTATGATTCATTCATGCTTCTAGGAATAAAAGTAGAACACTTAGTGAAGTAATATAAAAGACCTTTAGAGATCTTCAGTTGATCCAAAAACTTTAAAATTTAAAACTCATAAGTTGTTAGTCTTATTTTTTTCTTCCATGTGGAAAGAGAAAAGTATGCAATATATTAAGCACTTTTCAATTCCTTTCAATATTTAAAACATAAAGCCTTATGTTCTGTTCTACAAGTCAGGAGTTAAAACGATATTACCATTTAACAATAAACAGTGTATCAAACTAGAAATGATCTTTATATACACAGTAACAATTTCTAATGGATTACCTTTGGTAAAAAAATAAATAAGTTCTCTATTTCTTTACTGATCAGTCAAACCACACAAACTTTTCAAGAAATAAATTATTTAATAATTGGAATGAGTACCAAAATGGTACTTGTGTGTATGTGTTATTAGATTTATTTCAACACCCAAATCTAAGGCTGTTTTATTTAACACAGTAGTATGAGTTTTTCACTGTTCCTATTGCCTGTTACTTTTCTGATATTTCTTTTCTGAAATTGCTGTCATTCATATTGGTTTCTGTGTACTGAATAAAAAAAAAGGCTTTGATCAGGGGGTTATTGAAGATGACCATTCAATTTCCTGGGAAATATCAAAATTTTGAAACTAATATTTATTCTTCAATGAAGGTAAAACAAAACCTTTTTAAAGTATGTTTATGAAAACACAAGAATGTTCAGTCTCTCTCTTCTTTTCTGGGACAAGAAGAGTTGATAATTGTATACCAAAATTGAACAAAAATCCTATTCAGTGAAAGACTATATAGTCAAGATCTAATGTTTACAGAACTAAATAGCCACTAGGCTATTTGATAGATTGTAATCCCTCAATGTTTTTTTTTGCACAAAATAATGTTTTCAAGGGAGTAGACAGAAGATTTTTTTTTCTCCCCAAAAGCTGCATAATTAGAAATAGTGTCTGACAGCTTCAGTTACAAATAAATCTGCAAATATGAAAAGCAAAAAGGCTGTGCTAAAACAACAAAACAACAACAACAACAAAAATGAACAAAATAAAGATTTAAGATAGGCCTTCAGGTTATCGATATGATCTGACTGTGCTTACACAGGAGAAATGAGGATTCTACTGTCACAGAAAAACATAAAAACAGGTTAGAATGTAGTGATTGTGGATATAGAAAATAACCAAATACTAACCAAGAATATAACTAAATCAAAATGGTAATTTAAGAACATTTAATAATGTGTTGCATGTAATGATGCTGAAAGACAAAATTAAATTCAAAATTAGGAAATGTTAAAGTTAAGATTACATAAACAACCACAATTTGGCACCCTTCCAGGTATGATTTGTGATTGGCTTCTTTAATAATACAACTAGAGGTTTTCCATCTCTGTACCTTTCACAGAATCCTTTTCTCAACTGAAGTATAGTGTGGACAGTTTTAACAGTACATTACGTTTTGGTTTTGTGTTCGTTCTTGAATGTATGTTTATTATTGCACTTTCAGAATGTAATTTTCTACTGTGACTACTCTGTCACAGAAACTCTATGCATTTAACAAATGTGTATCTAAGAAAAGGACACAACAATATTTTGCAATGTTTTTAGCATTACTGTACATGTCTCAGATTCTTCACAAATGCTTATGCTCATAGAGTGGCTCGCACTGTAGAAATATTATTCTATTGTCTCTGTCTTCTTCTGTTCTTCCCTCTCAGGGATATGATTGCAGGAGATAGAACTGACCTGACTGCAATCCAGTTCAGTTTGCTAATGTGAAGAATATATGGTGTTATATATATATATATATATTTTCCAGTTTGAAAAGGAAAGAAGTAGCAATATCCCACAGCACAGTTTTCTTTGTGGTAAAAATATTTATTTTCAGCTGAGACATACTTACCAGCTAAAGGAAAGTGACTTTATTATTAAAAATTTTTAGATGTCAAATGGTAAAGCAACATTATTTTGAAGATGAAGGGAATTATTTCATTATGCAGATATTTCTTGACGTTCTGAGAGGCTAAACATTTTCATCCTGGTTCTATCAAATCATAAAAAAAAAAAAAAAAAAAGTCAACATTCTTGTTTCCTTTGCTTGTTGCGGAGGCATTTAGTAAGTACATGAGAAGACTACTTAGGTGGAAACAAAGAAAATTCTGAATTGCCATTAACAGAAGTGTTTTTTAACATTACTGGTATATAGACATGGACAATCCCCAGAAGCTGAATATTTTATAGCATATGAATGTTCCTCAACTTTCCAAATATCCTAGATTATATCAGTCATTCATGTACTGCTTTTGACTGGGATAAAGTTAATTTTATTTGTAATAGTTGATATGTTGCTGTTTTGGATTTTTTACGAAAATAGTGGTGATAACACTATTGTGTTCTAGTTGTTGCAGAGCAGTGTTTGCACAGAGCCAAGGACTTTTCATCTTCTCAACTCACTGTTATGAGTGATGAACCTGTCTTTCCTGAAAGTGGCTGAATGTATGCCTACTGATGAGTAAAAGTGAATGAATTCATTGTTTTGTTTTGCTTGCATGCAAAGCTTTTGCCTTACTGATTAAACTGTTTTCATCTCAACCCATGAGTCTTCTCCCTTTTGCCCTTCTGATTCTCTTCTCAGTCCTGTTGGAGAGGTGGGAGGTGGGGTGTGTAAGCCAGAGCTTTTGTGGGACTTGGCTTCCTGCAGGGGTTAATGCATAACTAAATTTTCAGAAATGCTACATTTATTTAATTGTCTCATTTTATATATTAGGAATTACTGGCTTCTTGATTTTTAAAATAAACTATTATAGGTTTATTCATTATTTATAGATATTGTACCTATAACTAGAAGTTTCAAGGCCTAATATACTGGGTCATATGTTTTAAAAAACTAGCATTTAGCAACAGTTCAAGTATGTGCACAAATGTGCAAGTAATAGGAAAGGAAACTTAAAAGAGGCTTCATGTCATTCAACAGCCCCTGCTAGGATATCCTGTAACTTAGCCTTTCCTCTGAATTTCACTTTCCTTGCCTCAGAATGTATGTTGCAAAAACACATTTTATGGATGTCTTTTTCTAAAAGAGCAACAGGTGAGAATATAGAGGTGGAGAAGAAGCAATGCTGAGGAGCTATCTGTGGTGTTTGTCCACACGGGCATCTTAAAAAGAAACGGAAGTTGCACACCAGAAAATTCACAGTCTAGGTATTATTTAAAAGCACCTGCAACAGCCAAAATATCTGTACACAAAGATTAGCTCTTGTAACATACAAAGAAGTGCTGGCCCATTATCCTGAAGGCAGATTAGTATTAGCTAGAAGATAGGATCATGATCTATGTGCGGCAAATATTTTCACATATCTATTAACACTGGCACTGCTCCAATCTAAGGAGAAAAAAAAGTAAAGTTAATGACAGTTCTGTCTTTCTAAGAAATATCTTTCTTCTTCTCCTTTTAAAATCATGTTGTTTTTCTGCATTCCTAAAGTATTTCACTGCTTTATTTTAATGTGTTGGATTTACTCTGTAAATTTGAATTCAGCTTGGTTTTATGAGAGAGACCATCAGTCTGTAAGACATTGTAATAACTGTAATAGACATTCTTGTTTGTTTCATACACAATGATCAAGCTCACTTGCAGAAGAGAAAACTAATAGAAGGAATGCTTTTGAATGCAGCATATATTTTTGAATGCAACTTGTTGAAAAGCTATAAATTTGCAGTAAGGGCTATTCAAGTCATGCCTAAAGAACTAGTTTGGACAAAAGTGAAACAAGAGAACACGTCACTGAACCAAAATGTAAACGACAGCAAAAGGTATGACATACAAGGGGGGGGGGGGGAATAAAATATATATATATATTCTTATGCAATTGGACCATTCCATCTACACACATTCAGTTAATGATTTTCTAAAAGAAAGATACTAAGATGAGTCTAAACTTCCTAGAATTTTAGGATGGGAGAGAAGGACATTTTCATTTTTTCAGCTGTCCATAAAAACTGTTTGCTTTCGATTGAAGACACTGCACTTTATTATTAGCCTGTGTAATTATTAAGAACATACATCTATCAAGAAATATAAAGTTAGAAAACCTATCAGCACAGTACTTAAAGATATTAATTATTTAAAAAAACAACAACAAAAACAAACAAACAAACAAACAAAAAACAAAAACAAACAAAAAAAACCACTGTAGATCACAGGACAAAAATCTGAATTTTTTATGAAGATCATATAATATAGTGGTACTTCCACTTATCATAGAATATAACAATTCTGTTTTGTTTTATGCTAAAAGGACATAAAACTCTTAAGAAGTTTGAGATAATAATCCTGTGCAGCCATAACGAATAATTTAAAGTGTCACCAATTCAAAGAATCAGAAGTGAATACATTTGGTTATCAGTGAGGGAACTTTTCACACATTTCTTCTGTATTTAGGTGTGCAAAGGCTAGTCGGAGGCTAATAACAACTGGAGTGTCCCATGGCTCAGTACTGGGTCCAGTCATGCTTAATATCTTCCTTAGTTATCTGGACAATGGAGTAGAGAGTATTCAGTAAATTCACAGTTGACATAAAAGTAGGGTGAGTGACTGACTCACCAGAGTCCTGTCCTGCACAACCATCAAGAGGGACCTTGACAGTCTGGAAAGGTGTACTAAAATAAATAAATAAATAAATAAAAATCTCAAGAGATTAAACAAGAAGTGCAGAGTCCTGCACCTGGAGAGAAACAACTCCAGGCACCAGTACATGCTGGGGCCACTGTGCATTTCTGATGAAAAGGAGCTAGGATTCCTGGTGAACACCAAGTTGAACATGAGTCAGCAATGTGTCCTTGCTGCTAAGAAAGCTAATGGTATTCTTGACTGCACTAGGCAAAGTATTGCCAGCAAGTCAATACTTTCCCTCTGCTCAGCACTGGTGAGGCTGCACCTGTAATACTGTGTACAGTCCTGGGTCCCCCAGTATACAAGAGACATATACTGGAGAGAGTACAGCAGAGGGCTGCCAAGATGTTCAAGAGACTGGAATAACTCTCCTGTGAGGAGCAGTTGAGAGAGCTGTTCAAGCTCTGGAGAAGTTCAAGGGGGGGATCTTATTGTTTTCTATAAACACCTGAAGGGAAGGTGTAAAGAGGATGGAACCATGCTCTTTCCAGTGGTGATCAATGCCAAGAGTCAACAGGCACAAACTGGAATATAAGATCTACCTAAACATCATGAAACACTTTACGCTGTGGGTGACAAAGCATAGACTCAAGTTGCTTATAGCAATTGTGAGTCTTCCTCCTTCGAGATCTCCAAAAGCCACCTGGACATAGTCCTGGGAAACCTGTTCTAGCTGCCCCTGCTTGACCAGACAACCTCCAGAGGTCCTTTAAAACCTAAACCATTCTGTGATTCTGTGATACACTCATTTGGGCTTCTTAGTTATATACTGTTGCATGGTAAGAGTGCTGAGAAGAATTTATGAAACATTAATTCAGTTGATTACTGCATCCACTTTAAGGGTCAGCCAGTGTATTTTTCATGCATAAGAGACAGAATTATTTACACTTGCATAACTCAAGTGTCTTAAGGGTACTCTACTTTTTAGCTCTGTTACAGAAGGCAATCTCAACACCAACCACTTTAAAAGTAATTGATATTTGATAAAGCTTGATGGAAAAATAAAAGTAGCTAACTTATAACTTTTACTTTACATGGGTTTTCATGCAGCCTATGAAATAAATGCTTTTCACCTCAGTTCTTAGACAGAAGACCAGGTAACTCATCATCTACCACAAACGTTTTACAGTACTGTAAAGAACATTAAAAATAAGTAGAATTTGAACATTAGTTCATTGTTTAACAAGAAATATTTGCTTAACCTTTTATTTTATTTTATTTTATTTTATTTTTGGTGCAAAGGTCCCTCTTGTTACACTGAAATATTAGTGTCACCCAGCTCAGCCAAATTCATCAATACTAAGAAATAAGCAACATTCATTTTTAAAGGCATCTTAGAACAACCAGTACAGACTTACTGTTCCACTTGTATAAATCAAATTAATTTAAATCAAAAATCAAAATATTCACCACAGCATGAACGCCCAAGCCCACTTGGAAAGTTGGACTGATTTTATTAAGAAAATCAGAATCTTGCATGGATTACAAATTTTCATTAATAAAAAGAAGTCCTAGTGCAAGTGCTTCCAGGGTATGGTAAGATTTCAGATAAATGTGACCTTTCAGTACTTAAAGGGGTCTTATAAAACAGACGGAAAAACACTATTTACTCAGGTAAATAATTATAGGACAAGGGGCAATGGTCTTAAACTAACAAAGGATAGATTCAGACTAGACATTAGGAGGAAATTCTTCACTGTAAGGATAATGAGGCACCAGAATAGGTTGCCAAGAGAAGTTGTGGATGCCCTGTCCCTGGAGGTAGTGAAGTCAAGGCTGGATGGGGTCTTGGCCAACCTGATCTAGTGGGTGTCATCCCTGCCTATGGCAGGGGGGTTGGAGTTAGATGATCTTTAAGGTCCCTTCCAACACCAAGCCATTCTATGATTCTATGAATCTATGAAATGCAGAGATAAATATGCCTGAACTAGGGATGGGGTGGGGGGTGAGGGGGTCTTTGTTGCTTTACTATGGGTTAATTTCTTGTGATATGCTTTGATGTACCTCACAAAAATGTTCCAAACTTCAGCCATTTATTAAAGTCTTTTTTTTTTTTTTTTTTTTTTTTTTTTTTTTCCTAGTATTCCTACTTGTATTCCTACTTCTTAAGGATCTCTGCAGCAGAAGCAGTGTCAGTATTATCAGCCGTGTAAAACTACAGAGCTTGCTAAACACACGACAGTGTGTTTATGTGCAAAAGAAGTCTTCTGGTTTAGGAATGAGTGTTACATAAGTTCATTTCAATCACATTTGGTTTATTCATTCTGTTTCATTCTGAAGGAACAAATTCATTCTGATCATTTCATCTATGGCTGAGAAAATTGAACTCTAACAGATTGCAGTCCCAGAAGAAATTGCTTGGTGTTAGAGCTGCAAGTAATTGTTAAACTCCCACATGCCTCAGGGGAGAAAGTATGTCCTTGATTAGAAAAACAAGTTGGAGGGAGGAGGGAGGGCATGAGAGAAATGAGGTTTGCAGTTAATGGTTATGGTGGCATTGTGCTTTGGACAACTAAGTCATATTTTTTTTATTATTATTTTTAACTAGAATAATAGCTTAATATCTAAGGTAATTATTAATATCTAGAGTTTATACTTTTCTTTCCTAGGGAAAGGTAGATATCTTTTTAATAGAAACTTAAAAATAAGTAAAGTGAGTAAATAAACACAGAGTACTCAGGCACCTACATTCATTCTTATTCTCATTAAATTATATACTTCTGACAGCTCATCAGTAACAAGTATATGTGTTCTCTTCTGAAGAAAAAATATATAGCTAAAATTAAAACCATAGTAACATGAACATTTTGATGGTTTCTAAGATTGCAAAGAATATGGTTATTGAAAACTTGTATGAAAGAGTATATTTTTCTTATTTCTGATTATATTTCAGCTCAGACTCATTTACACATTTTCTTTAACATGAATGACAGATGGATTGTTGCAAAGGCCTGAATTCATTCAAGAACCAAGATTTTTATGTCATTGTTCCTTTGGACCCAAAACTGTAGGTGATGTGTATACTGTGATCCTAATGATTTTTAATTAATTACTTTAAAATGTCTATATTTAAAGATTAAATATATATATATATATATGATAACCTCTTTAACCTCTTTGTAGTAATTAGAGATTCCGACAGATTTTTTGGGGGATAATTAATTATCACACTCACCTAAGCAACAAGAATTTCCGTATAGTGTGTTACTGCACTGTTTGCATGAGAGGGATAGCTTGACCCATGACCTCTGTTTCTCAGAAAGCTGTCTTATAAGACCCAAGTTACTTCAGACAGGGAACCTTACTCAGCTCCAGTCTGCATCGCTGTCAACCCAAATCCACAAAGTTAACAGGATTCTGATACTAAAATTTAATAGTAAGGGGACTCCTTTAGGATTAAGAAAACTAGATTCTGTTTCCTACATTCAGGAACAGACTCTATGTTTTTCAAACAAAAATTAGAGGAGAGAAACAATACTAAGAACAAATCCATCAAGTCACCTAGGCCACTTAAACAGCCAAACTAGATGCTTAAACAGCTGCTGTGATTTTTCCACTGTTCCTAATGCTTTATCATTTGAAAATTTATCACTCTATGTTAAGCAACTAGATATAGGTCATTATTTTGCTGTTATTACCTATATTTTAGGTATTCTTCTGACACCTTTACATTTTTAAGTTTTTCCCTTTCTTAAAGGAAAGGAAATCATCAATGAAAAAAAGATAGGCGACAGTATTACTAAGGTATAGTTTAATGTCATCGGTTGGTTCTCATATAATGAATTGTCAAAATTTGAAATGATAGAATGGTTTGGATTGAAAGGGACCTTAAAGATCATCTAATTCCAACCTACCTGTCATAGGTAGGAACACTTTCCATGAGACCAGGTTGCTCAAAACCCCATGAAACCTGACCTTGAACAATTCCAAGGATTCCACAACTTCTCTGGGCAACTGTGGAGTAATTGTCTAAGGTAAGTAGGAAACTTAAACTAATATTCACAATTTAAACAAAATGTACAGCATTGAAGATGCTTTCAGTAGGGCATAGCTGCATCACCTGAGCGCTCCCTAGGCTTCCAACCTTAGATGCTATCGCACGGGGGGAATGCAGTGTGCTGACTCTAAGAAACAGTACGGAGCGTAGAGTGGATTGGAGACAATGTGGCTAGGCTCTATGACAAGAGGGGGACTCAACTGTTCCTGTGCACACTGAGACCAATAAGCTGCACATTTGCTACCTTGAGCCAACAGCCTGGCAGATTTTTGACAGAATGAAGTACTCTAGTGAACTTTTGCTTATTATAATATCATTATAATACCAAAACACACCTCCACCCCATAAACTGCCTGCCTCCAAGGTACGACCACCCCTCAATGAGCATGCACTCTGAATTTCTCAGAGCCTATATTTTTAAACGAAGATGGGAAAACTTTTCACCAAAATATTCTTGACTAGAGTCACTTACTTGACACTTGTTTCCAGGAGGAAAGTTATTAGCAAGTCAAGTACAGCATGACTAGCTGTAATTCCTAAAAGCATAGGATAGTACTTTATTGATTCATTTTACTGTGGGAAAAAAAAAAAAAAAAAAAGAAAAAAAAAAAGACTGATCTCAAAACTTCTAATTGCATGTACTGTAGTTATGAAATCAATAGTAGGTTCTTTTACAAATACCTGGAGGTATTTAATGTTTCTCACCATTTTAAAGCATGTTAAGTTAAGCATGGTCCACCTATTCCTGTAATTTATTTATTTTTTTAATATTGACTGTAGTCTCAGAGTCGAGAGAAGAGAGGTAATTTTTTTTTACTATATTTGTTTTTATTTCTCCAAATTTATTAACAGTGTAAGACAAAAGGCGTTATATAAAGTAAACCTATTAGTAAACAAGGTAAAACTATCAGTTTCTAATCTTTACACTGTTACTCAATTAATGAAAAATATGTTGTCACCAATTAACAGTCTGGATTCCTTAAGGCAAGAAGAAAACAAACAAACAAAAATATATAAAAGAACATTGAAAAATAGTATTTTTCATTATCACTGCAAACAAATTTTAAAGCATTTATATTATCTCCTTTGCCATTTTAATGGATTAATAATATGAATAATATGAAATTGTTTCAGTCTTGCTACTCACTCTCTCAGTCCAAGGTAATATTCTGTAAATTTATTTTCCTGAAAATCACTGTGGTTTAAACTGGTATCTATTGCATATAGTTTTTGAAGCATAAATTTAAATGGTTATATAGCTATTGGAAGCCTATGTTTGTTTCATCAACTTTATGTTTCCATATATTCACCCTTAAATGTATTTACCTTGCAAAAACCTAGGGAAATAGCAACTTGATGAAAAGTTAACAGAGCTAATTCATATAACATTCAGTTCTTTAGGTTAATCATTAATCATGCCAGGAAAAATAATAATAAAAATAAACAAACAAACAAAACCCAACTTTTTGGAATGCATTATTTCAGTCACATACTACATTAATTAGATTATTTTTAGAATTGTCTTTTTTTTCAGTACCTGGTGCTACACACCAACATTCCTGAAAACCAGGAAAAATGTTGTATAGTGAATAGTTGTGTTTCTTTTTTTTTTTTTTTTTTTTTTTTTAGCTGAATTTTGTAATCTGATGACCATTTTTCATTTTTTTTTTTTTTTTTTTCCAAACACTGAAGTTCTACACTCTGTTGACCATAAGAAAGAAAAACGCTGTTCGCCTTAACAGGATTTCCCACATATCAGTTGTAATTCTTGTTCAATAGACATTTGTGCAGATCTAATATTTAATAGAATAATCCAACTAAGATTCATAGCAAAATTGTTCAAACTGCAATTATAATTAGATGTATAAAAATTAAATGGAACAATAAAACCATTTAATAAACATTTCTGTGGAAAAACAAACCCTTTTCTCTTGCCTAAGTGCTATGTTTCCTATTTTGTCTCAGAGGATACTGGACAGTGAATTCTGTGATTCATCGGAAGGTTTGATCTGTACAAAGCTGAATTTGTTATTCCAACCTTGGACTGAAGTAACTCAGAGAACTGTATCCCAATGAGACTTTTGTTTAACTACTGACTGCAGGATCTGATCTGTTGATGCAATAATGTGTTATCAGGAAAAAAAAAGAAAAGAAAAATAAAGAGAGAGCAGGAAAAAAAAAAAAAAAAAAAAAAAGAAAGAGCAGGAAACCAATTCCTACTATAATAAAAAAGCCTGTATTATTATCCCCATCAATAGTAAAAATTATCAATTTCCAAATGACTCCTCCCTTTCATGCAGAGCAGAATAAAAACTCAGAAATAGATATCATAAAATTAAGAAAACAACCAAATATAACAACTGGATCTGATTATCAAACTACCCATATTAAAGAAAAATTCAAAACACTGAAGTATAGAAACTGAGTGACTTGAACTGAAAAAGGGGATTGGACAAGGTTCTCTACAATTTATCTTAAGTATGGAAATCCTACAAGCTGATCCTCAAAGGATCAGCTGCCTTAATTTTGGGCAGTGAACATTGTCTCAACGTTTATCCAAACAAGCAATGAAAGAATTTCAGAATGTTTGTCTATTCTTATTTAAGTATAAAATGCATATATATTGAAAAAAAAAAAAAAAAAAAAAAAAGTCTATTCCTAGTCATTTTCAGTCACCTTGTTATTATTTTTTTTTTTAGATTTTTTTTTTTTGGATGTGGGAGGTTTGTTTGGTATTTCATCTATTTTCTTTAGAATAAACAGTGGTCTCCATGTTATTTGTATCAGGATTATATAGTACAATAGCTTTTGCTAATGACTGTGGAAAATCCAGTTGCAGTTGGATTCCTTCCTAAACAAACAGCAACAATATAAGAATAATTTTTTTATTATTTTTTTTTTCCAGCAAAGCTAGAAAGGGAAATTATTTATTCATAAGGTATCACACAAAATTCGTTAGCACAGCTGTTGCTGCCTGCACAAAGAATTCCAAATGAACATGATGGGTTATAAATTTAAATTAAAATTGATTATTAATGCAAATCTTAATGACTACAGAAATAGGACAATGTAAAGTCATGACACTCTACTGTATTTCTCTCTCTTGAGCTATTTTAAAGATATCTGTAGAGATAGCACCAAAATATATCTATGGATTTATATCAGAAATGAGCCCACACTTGCATATATATCTCTAGTGACCAAAGAACCCACTTGGTGAACCAACTTGCTAGTGTATACTCTCTGCCAGTGGAAACTGCCTTGTTTCCATATATATAAGTATGCCACTTTCCATATATACATATTCTGTTTCTTTGGCTTAATTTTCATTAACAGTTCAGTGATGTCTTTAATGCTGTTTTAATGCTTAAAATCACAAAGATCCATTGCAAAAAGTGATAAACAGACCTTCAGATACAAGTAATGTATTATGTTGCTACAAAGTATTTTGGTAAAATTGACATATTTTTCAGTTTTTATTAGAATAGTGTTTTGTTAACTTAGCTTTGTAAAAGCATAATCACAATTCACATCTTCAGTTCAATCCCAATTGCAATAATAAATCTTGTCTCTAATTAGAACACCCTGACACAGTTATTAATTGCATGCTGTATCTGAAACATATTCAATTACAGTGAAGATAAAGAGTATATAGCCAAAAGAGAGAGACTGCAGTTTGAAACTAGAAATTTCTTTCCTTTCTGTCTCATTTTGTTAATGAGACTGTTGTGTTTCCCAAACAACCAGATTCTTGTTTGTACTTATATGGTGCTTTATCATTTGTAAGCTTACGTTTCATTTTCACTATTAGTATTTATGTACAATTGACAAACATACTAATATTCAAGTTCAAAGCTAAAGCTATGGACTAATCCAAACTGATTATACATTTAAGGTCATGTTTTATCATTAAGGACTTTACTCCAACTCCAATAATTCTTAACAAACATTTATTTATGATCCAGGATATATATATATATGTTTTCTTTAAAATAAATAGATATCAGAGTGATATCTTGCTCATTTAAATTTGTTGATCTGTTAAATTTCTCTATTGAAACACCACAAGAAAATCAGGGACAGCTAATTAAGTAAAATTCTATGTAAAGCTGAGACAAGAAAAAAACAACCCTGAAATTATCAAACTGATATTTGTAAAGAATACAAGCTAAACCTATTGCTACCGTGTGTCTCAAAAGGGAAATTATCCAGCTTGTTTTTCCTCCCTGAAACAGGCAATTAATGAGATCTTTGGCTTTTAGCTGGGAGTGCAAAATTATATTTGATTTTGTAGCTAGTTCATCTGAATGTTTCAAGGAAAACATAGTAGCAGTAGTTGAGTAGATGCAGCGTAGATGGGAAAAATGAAAAATTAAGGGGAATTGGGAATGGGATATAAAAAGTCAGATGTAAAGTAGGATGAGCATAAGAGAAAATAAGATACAGGAAGTAATGGCATAGTGTCAGTCTGGATACCCACGTACTTTACATCAACAGTGAAGAAAAAGAAATATCTATTGGATGACTGACTTGGTCAAAAATATGAAGAAGAAAACATAAAGTTAAGAGTGGATTGTTTAGACCATGGCAATAATAAAAGTGATTAAAAAAAAAAAAAAATAGAATATTTTGAAGTACACAGTTTAAGATAGATAAATAAAAGCTACATGACTATATTAATATATGAAATAGCTTCTATAGATTTGAAAAAGGGAGGAGGGCATGAGTAGTTTGCAGATTTTGTCACTTAGAGACTACCAGTCATCCCAGAAGACTGTCAAGGAACAGTCTGTATTATACTAGGATATAATTATTTTTTATATATTATATAAATATACATATACAAATATATACAAATATATATATTTGTATATTATTACCTGTTTTACAGAAAGGACCAAATCTACTTTTAAAGTAGACTTAAGAGAACTATAATAATTTATACGGTTATTTTTTTAAATTGTGTATTTCTGACAAAAAATCACACAAATCTTGTTTATTCTGAAATAAATAAAAACAAAAGAGAAATATAAAAATGCAGCCAAGTTCAAGTAGTTAAAACTCAGTTAATTAAAATGATAAAAAATGCTTTACTGCTTGATATGCAACCATTAGGGCAGAAAGAAGCTTAGAGAAAAATTTAAATCCAAAGAGTTAGAATTTTAGTAGGTCATGCCATTGAAAATCATCAACTCATTGAATCATTGTTCACTTTTTTTTTTTTTTTAATGAAATATGCTTGTACATCATTGTTCTAATAATAATATTTGGCTATCTGCACACCATCTGTCAATCTTCTAGGAAATGACTTTGATATAACCAGTTTCACTGTGCAAGTACTACACAGGCTGAGCTGTGGTTCTTTTACAGTCTTTACACCTTGCATTTCAAACAGCGACTGAATGTGAAAATTGAAGCTCTTCTATCAACTGAGGTTCTTTTGGTCAGCTGTCTTCTCAGAAAACAATATGCACAATCAGCTGCTTAAAATTTCTACGTAAAAGCTCATTTTTTATTTTTACATTAGTTGTCCACAGAATCAGCAGAATTCTGAGATCTTTCAATTCTACTACTGCAGAGAAAAAAAAAAAAAGTGATTATAGTGATTATAAAGCATATGGTAAATTAAAAGCAAGCAAATAGGCTGACAGCTGCAAGTTTTCAATGTTTTCTGGATGAAATTTCAGAAACTTCAATTCAAAAACATTTTGGTAGTGTAAGATTTTAAGTAGTTACACCTCTCATTGATTAATATACACTGTCTGTTGGCACCTTGTCACCACTGACTGTTATGCACTTAAATATTTAATGATCTGTGACTGTATCTATAAATCTAAAGGAAGATATCTTAATTTTCACATTTTTATGATAACATTCAATTAGATACCCTTACTTTTTTCTTTGACAAAATAAACAAGAATCTGGATTGAAAAGAAACATACAAAACTAAAACTTTTTAATTTGAGCAACTACCCTCATCAGTAACAGCCCTTGGCGTATGTTTAAAATTAGTCTTAAGGCTGAGGTATCACAAAGCTAAGGACTGAGGGGAAACAATATTAGCAAAGTAGGAAAAAAAAAAAAAGCTGAATCAAAAGATACAAGGTAAATTTTCTCTGCATTTACTTTTTGAAGAAAGCAATATGCATCAATCAATCTCTGTTTTTGTGAAGAGCTAACATAACTGAGGATTTAGGATAATATTATGTTGGAAATGAGAGGAAGGAAAGTGAGAAGGGCATTTTGTGATTTAAGCCTTGAAGCAAAAGATAAGGAGCAGAAAAAACAGAAGCCTGGCAAAATGTTAGAAGGAATACTAATAAGGTAAGAAATAATATTGAGATAAGAAATGTTCAGTAATAAGTTAGTAGTGACAAGACTAGCAGGCGATTAATGAAAGAAGAAAAAGAAAATAGAAAACAAACAAACAAACAAACAAACAAAAAAAACACCTTAGCAAGTTCATTTCACTTCAGGTGGCCCACACCTCATGCATTGTTGGCTAAGGTAATTAGTGACTTTATCTGTTAGTGACATTTTAAAAATTCATAGATGGAGGATGTTAAAAAATGTAGGCATATAGGAGACTCATGATTTCTTAATGCATCGTAAAAAATATTTTATCCTGATAACAATAAATCATGAGGCACTTGATGTCTACAGTAAACATCTTAAATAAAATAATCAGATTCAACAACTTTAACTCATTTTAGAAATTCTGTTACTTAAATAGTAACTTCATAGTTACTTAAATAGTTACTTAAATGTAATTCTCTTATTACCTTGCTAACCTTTTAAAGAAAAATAAGGTCCATTTTTGTTTGTTTGTTTGTTTTTAAATGTAGTTCAGAAGATGTAAAATGATATTATGGTGACTGATTACAATTACTAGAGTATATTTTCAATATTAAATGTCTTCCATTGCTATTTCTTATCCTCTTTCCCCTCAATTTTCTCAACTACATATAACTACATGATCTTTTATACACCTATTCATACACCTGGAACCACGTCCCAGAGAGTGCTAGTAGTTCCAGTCTGCTCCCAGCTCTGCTCCACTCATCTTTTCTCTGATGCATTCTACTTTCAAGACCTCATTGCCCTTCAGTGGTAAATTTATCTCTAAAATAAATCAACCAACAAATTCAGCCTGTTTAGAATGTTAATGGGAAATCACAGTTCATCCCCTCTACTGTGACATGTTCTACTACAACATTTCAGTATCTCTATTTCTTAGGGCTGACTGAAAAACAAAAAAATTCCAAACTTTTGACATCAATTTCTATCTACTGTAACAGTAGAGACTCCATTACTCTTCACATTTCTGTTGAGGAATCAATGTTCAGACTGTGAAGATTGTTTTTGGTGCTTGTTAAGGTTAATTTCTATATGTTATCAAATATTTCAGAGAAGAAAGAAGGGCTGAAAAATCATCTTTTAAAAAATTATCTGTTTTATTAAAAATAATGTGTTTTATTAAAAATTATCTGTCCTAAAAGAAACCCAACTTAACTCACTGTACTCAAATAGAGAGAGAGAGATTTGTTCCTATAGGTCCTACAGTATTCCTGTCCAGAAACAACTCCTTATCATTGTTCTGTTCTCAGAGCGTTTGTATACAGATATGACAATATATTCAGCCTCGGACTCAGGAAAGCTTTCTCAGTGATGTTTTTATTCAAACATTTATTTCCATGAAAATATACATTTTCAATAACATGACATTTTCCACTTTCCTTTTGTTTTTGTTGTTGTTTTGTTTAATTTCTCAGGTAGATCCATTTTACTTTGTATATATACATATGATACATAATATAAAGAGTATAAAGGTACTGTAAACAGCATTTTATGTGGTACAGGTAATACAGAATAAATCTTTATTAATATTAACTCCTGTGGTGGTTTTACTTGTGTGGGCAGCCGAGCTCCACCTCGGCCGCTCTCACTCCCCCTCCTGAAAGGGGAAGGGGAGAAAATATTACACAAAGGGCTCAAGGGTTGAGATAAGGACAGGGAGATCACTCAACGGTTATCATGATGGGCAAAACAGATTCAGAGTAGGGAGATAGTAAGATTTATTGCCTATTACTAAGAAGCTAGAAAAGCGAGAAACAAAGGAAAGAAACCAAAAATGGATTCCCCCCATCTGCCCACTTCCACCTCCCCCTGAGTGGGGAATGGAGGTTGTGGTCAGTCTATAGCACTTTGTCTCTGCCACTCCTTACTGCCACTCTCATCCCTTGCTCCAATGTGGGGTCCCTCCCACAGGATGCAGTCCTTCCTGAACCGATCCTATGTGGGCTTCCCAAAGGCAGCAACTGTTCAAGATCTGTTCCAGATACGGATCCATACCATGGGGTCCATCCATCAGGAGCACACTGCTCCAACCTGTGTCCATCTCAGTTGACAGCTCCCCCCCTCCCCCAGACCCCTGCTCCTGCGTGGGCTCCTTTCCACGGGCTACAGGTCTGGCCTGGAGTCTGCTCTAGCAGGTGTCCTCCACAGGCTGCAGTCTCCATCAGTTCAGGTCGATCTGCTCCACCGTGGTCTCCTCCATGGTCTTCAACATGGAACCCTGGTACACCATGGTACACTAAGGGGTGCAGGGAGACAACATGCTTCACCATGGTCCTCACCACAGGCCACAGGGAACTTCTGCTCCTGCACCTGTAGCACCTGTCCCCCTCCTTCACTGACCTTGGCATCTGTAAGGCTGTTTCTCACTCTTCTCTCTCCCAGCTGCTGTTCCCCAGCATTTTTTTTATTTCTTTTTCCCTGTCTTAAATATGCTCCCACAGAGGCAAAAACAATATTGCTTATTGGCCCAGTCCTGGCCAGCGGCAAGGCCCTTATCAAACATGGGACAGCTTCTGGATTCTTCTTGCAGAACACACCCCCATGGCCACCCCTCTATCAAAACCTTGCCAAGTAAACCGGCTACAACACCCTATCAAAATGTTCATTACTCTTCTTACACACCATGTGGAAATATTCTCTAATAACCTCAAAATAAGATGACTCTCAGCTCTTATGAAGAAAGATTACTTTTTGACTCTCATAAGTAAAAAGCATTGTTAGATACTTATACATATATCTACACACAAAAACACACAAAAGGTCATATATTGCATACAGAATAAATGCATGCAATTCAGCTAGGATAATCTGTACAAAATAAAATCAGGAACAGGCAAAATAAATAAAATATTTCTGCATGTCCTGCATGTTCTGCATTTCCTTATCACCTCCCCTATGAAAAGTTCTTCTTAACACATCATAGATTGATTTTTCTATTCGTGTATATTGTTATTGTAAAAGAACAAGAAATCAAAAGAGCATCAATCAAAATCAAAACAATCAACAAACAACAATCAACATCAAAAGAATCACTGCCTGTAACATAACAACATGCTCTTTTAACAATTACCACATACAGCTGCAGTGGTAAAATTATGCTTATTAATAGGACTGTGGAGTGGATCTAGTAGTTAAATAGATAGAAATAAAATTTTCTATTCATACAACCTCAAAGACTGATGTTCTATGGCAATGTCAAAAATCTTAAGTATGGATCTAGGATATCCATTTGTAGCTTAGAGTGATCTTTTCACTGAATATAGATCTACTTTCTTTCATTTTTTTTTTTCCATTTTTAATCATTAATCTGACATTTTTTCAAAATACCAGGAATAGTTTATTTTTTATAAAACCTTAGTTAGAACTGTTCTCACCAGTCATACTAACAGTATAAACAACTAACTCTGTCTGTTCAGACGAGAGTTAGTCTTCTGCACCTTCACAGTCACACATCAGCATATGCAATATGTCATTTTTCTCTGTTGATAAAATGATAATTGTGATATAATGATCTTTGAGTCTTATCTACCAGATCTTTCAGAGAAAGGTGATTGTCACTTGAAAATGGGGAGCCTGCAGTATCACTGACACCTGTAATTAGTAGAAAATAAATTGTTCCTTTTTCTTTTATTTTCTTTTTATCCACTTGAAGGCATGTATAATGAATTCTGAGTAATGGCTAACACGTTCTCACTCTGGAGACAAATTCACTGGTAAGTGAAATTAACTATAAAGAACAGAAGCAGAGGCTCCAGAATCTGTAGACAGAAACAGTATTTTATTTGGAGCCCATCCTGAGACAACAAATGACTTGACAAAAGAGATTAGAATTAATTAATGGGAAAAGATCCAAACTGGATACTGGGTGTATATATATATATATATATTTAATTATGTTTTCTCTAGGCTCACCAAGAGTCAGTTTTATAGACACAGTGGACTGACACTGTTTTCCTTATTGCTTTTGAAATCCTGCTTTATCACAGTGGCATCTGATGTCTTTACCATTCTGCTAGGGGACATATTGACTAGACGAAGCATCATCAAATGATCTCATGAAACGATCTAAATGTTTATCCTTTTTAATTTTTTGAGCATTTAATTTTTGAAAATTAAAAAATGTGCCATGAAGAATCCTCTTGTTTAATTTTCTGAAAAAGAAATATAACATTTTTTAGAGGAAGTGTATGGGAAATTGTCTAAACTAAGATAAGCTCCAAAACCAAGATATAATTATTGATTTAAAAGACTTTTAACCATAGGAACATTTTAGTGTTTATGCTTATGTACATTCTCCATTTGTATGGTTCTATAAGGCAGTCTGGTGGAATCTGGCTAAGAACTGAGTTTCAATGAAATCGTACATCAATTAATACAATAATGACTAGAAATCTGTGAAATTTAATGTAAAATTTTGAAAGTAAATAATGTTATAGGCTTTGCCACTGTAATGATCATTTAATTTTGTTCATAGTAATATTGACCACTTCATCTTTCAGACATCTAATAAACAATTAAAAACATAATAGCAAATACATCCTATAAATCTGTGTGAAAAATATATACAAATTTGAAAGGGAAAAATAAAAATAATAAAAATAAAAAATAAAATAAAAATAATGTATAGTTACTCATTTCTGGATGTTGCATAAAATCATTAGACCAGAATCGATCCTAACATCAGAGCCAGCTGAAGATCTGTGCCTTTCTTTGTACAAATTGAGAGAGACTTCCTTGTGATTTTTAAGCGCCCTTGTTTTTACAAGTATGTTCATGCATATGTAAAGTGTTCTCAATCTCCTTTGCACCAAAACGGACAGAGAGAGAGGGAGAAGAAACTTGGGTGTATAAAAGCTCTCAGATTTGATTCTCAGGCATTATTTCATTTGGCAACAGAGGACAGAGAGAATATGAATAAAAATTTGACCAAAATATATATACTATATCTGCCAGTTAAAATATATACTCCATAAACCATATACTCTGTGCTGAAAGTAGGTATTATGTAAATTTAATGAGCACACTTACTTATGAGTATGATTGAGCTTAACAATAATGGTGAAACTCACTGTGCAAATTAACAGACAGAAGAGAGAACACCATGCAAATAATTTCAAGACTTATATATATTTTCAACTAAAATATGAAAAGCAGATACACATACACATCACACTGTTCCTGACTCACTTACCATAAGGCTTTTGGTGCAGACAACCCGATATACTGTTCATATGTACTCTTGCTTTAACACTATACTGTGGATCTTCTCCTGGCTCTTCCTTTCCACACCATTACAGTTAAAGAAGATACAGAAAAGGTTATTCTGGTTTTGGGGATTTCATACCCCCAAAGATTTTAGAACTTTCCAGGCTGAATTATTTACAAAGAGAAAATCTCTTTTCCATGTGATAAAATAGATGGGTTAATGCAAATACAATTAGAAGTAGTTTTTTTAAAAGGTCAGTGAGATAATTCATGGTTTTAGCTTTTGTAAAAAAAAATAAAATAATAATAATAATAAAAAAAAATAAAAAAATAATCTAAATTTAGCTAGTTTGACCATTAATTCACATACTTGTAAATGCCTAAATCTGAAGGGATGATATTAAGCATTATACAAAATTTAAATTTCAGTTTTAAAAATAACACTGATGGAATTTCCTTTTTTTTTTTTTTTTTTTTTTTTGTAGAATTTGCAATTTTAAATAAGCATCTTAGAATTAAGAATTAAATTTAGCAAGAATCTTAGATTCTTTTGCTAGAATCTAATTTAGCAAGAATCTAATTTGGTTAGAATTAAATTTAGCAGGAGACTTCAAGGACAACAAGAAGGGCTCCTTCAAATACATCAGCAGCAAAAGGAAGATTAAGGAACATGTGGGTGCACTGCTAAATGAGGTGTGCGCCTCGGTGACAGAGGATACAGAGAAGGTAGAGTCACTGAATGTCTTTGCTTCAGTCTTCACTGCTAAGGCTAGCTCCCACTCACTACTGAGCCCAGAAACAAGAAAGAAAATCTGGAGAGAGGAAGAAGAGGTTGAAGAGGATTGTGCTGGAGTTTATTTTGGCAAGCTAGACACCCACAAATCTATGGGTCCCAATGGGATGCACCCAAGGGTGCTGAGGGAGTTAGCGGATGTGATTGCTGAGCCCCTTTTCCATCATCTATCCGCAGTCACTGTCATCCAGGGAGGTCCCGGATGTGATGCCCATCTATAAGAAAGGTTGTAAGGAGGACCCAGAGAACTGTAGGCCTGTCAGCCTGACCTTGGTGCCAGGAAAGGTGATTCTTTAATACCATTATTGATTATTTGGATGAGGGAATTGAGTGCACCCTCAGTAAGTTTGCAGACAACACCAAGTTAGCTGGAAGTGTCCATCTGCCAGAGGGTAGGAAGGCCCTGCAGAGGGACCTGGACAGGATGGATCAATGGGCAGAGGCCAATGGGATGAGGTTCAACGTGGCTAAATGCTGAGTCTTGCACTTTGGCCACAACAACCCCATGCAGCACTACAGGCTTGCGGGATAGTGGTTCAAAAGCTGTGCAGAGTAAAGGGATCTGAGGATGTTGGTTGATGCTCACCTGAACATGAGCTGGCAGTGTGCCCAGGTTGCTAAAAAACATTCTGGCTTGTATCAGGAATAGTGTAGCCTGCAGGACCAGAAAGGTGATTTTTCCCCTATACTCAGCTCTGGTGAGGCTGCACCTTCAGTACTGTGTTCACTTCTGGGCCCATCACTACAAGAAAGACACTGAGGCCCTGAAACATGTCTAGAGAAGGACTATGAAAGAGGTGAAAGGTCTGGAACACAAGGCTGAGGGACCTGGTGTTCAGTCTGAAGAAGAGAAGGCTCAGGGGAGACCATATTGCTCTCTACAGCTACCTGAAAGGAAGTTGTGCAGAGCTGGGGGTTGGCCTCTTCTCGCAGATAACGAATGATAGGACTAGAGGAAATGGCCTCAAGTTGTACCAGGGGAGGTTCAGGTTGGAAATTAGAAGACATTTTTTTCTCAGGAAGTGTAGTCAGGCATTGGAACAGGTTGCCCAGAGAGGTGCTGGAGTTACTGTCCCTGGGGGTGTTTAAGAAAAGGTTGGACGTGGTACTTAGGGATGTGGTCTAGTGGGTGATATTGGTGGTAGGGGTATGGTTGGACCAGATGATCTTGAAGGTTTTCTTCAACCTTAATGACTCTACGATTCTGAGATTATATGACTTAATAAAGATGTTCTTGAAATAATTCCAGTGCACAGCTGATAATGCCTGTGTTTTGATTCAGATATTCACACACCAAACATTGGTTTATTGTACTACCTTTTAAAGGTAGTATTAATCTTGAACTAAGATTTTTCCCTTTTGATAAGTCTTTTGACATTTAAGTAAGTATGCACTTCGATAGTCCTCAGAATTTTCATGTTTATATTGATGAATTCTGTCCCTAAAGCAGAAACTCACAATTTGTTTTGTAATTAATCATGTTCTGCTAAACCAATATCTGCATTAAATTAGTGATCCATATATGAAAGAAAATGTAAAGAGCATTTGAATTACTAACACTGCAAAATAGAATTATACTATTGATTCTTCATCCTGACAGGTTAGTAGGACACAGTTCAAATAATCTCTAAGTGAAGCCAAGAATAGGATGAATTTATGTAAGCATCAAGTGTAAAACAGAATTGTTATTTAGTAAAGCAGCAAATTAACAAGCTTGGGGACCTGTCTTCAGATCAGATTACATATAAGATTAATTTCTGAATCTCCAGAATGGATTGAAACATACAGTTACAATTAGCTGCAATTTTGCACCCTATTAGGATTCAAGAGTGGGAAAGTTACTTTGTGAAATGATTGCTCCCAAGAGAACATGTGAAAATAAATTCAAAGTACGTACATTACAGAGATGTTAACTAAAAATATATATATAAAAAAAAATAAATCAGGATTCTCCACTAGGTTGACAGTGAATATGAAAGATATCTGCCCATGGCACTTGAGACTGCTTATTACAAATCAATGCTGCTCTCACAATTTGTGCAGCAGAGAGGATGAATCAAGTAAACAAAAGAACTTTCCTTGTTATTTGATTATATATATATATGTACATATAATAATAACTGTATATATAATACAATATCATTACTATATTTAATGTTCAAAATGATGTCTAGGTATAGAATATTTATAGAGATATCCTAAATATAATTGATGCTGGGAATTGTGTTGAAATTCTCCAAACATAGAGGACTTCACAACAATTGCACGGAACTGGATAAAATTCCCAATTCCATTGAAATTAATGAGAATTTGCTGTTAGTTTTAATGAGGCTAGTGTTTCATATCTGCCTAGCTGCTTATCAACTTTTAAAATGAGAAGCATTTTTCTAAATCAGTTGAACAACAGTTACATATGAAAGTAGTTATAATCTGGCTATGAGCTGTTGTACATATTCTTTAGTATGGCTGATTATTGTTGAAAACCTATATGTTTCAATATAAAGATCTGGAGAGCAGATGCTGAGTGCTATAGTATTGAAAGGAACAGACACAGATAGGAAGAAAATGGACAAACAACAACAGAAAAACATCACCATCTAATATTGAAAATTAAATGGATCCATGCTCTCCAGTGTTCAGTAAAATAAAATTTTAAAATGAGTATAAGAGTATTTGAACTGAAATAAGAATGGAATTGGAGCTTCAACAAGCAGACAAGGAAAAAAATCCTCCCTCTCTCTCTCTCTCTTTTTTTTTTGTTGTTGTTGTTGTTGTTGTTGTTGTTACAAATTTTAATTAGATATACCTTAGAAGTTTTGTTTGTCTTCTCTGTCTCTTAGCCAAAGCCTGTGCTCTAGAACATTATCAATTTGGTAATTGTGTGTGCAAAAACAATAGCCACAGTAAACTATATATTTTTCTAGAAATGCAGAGGACAAACTTTTTAAAGTTGACACATAGTTTCTGTATTTGTTATCACATAACTTCACAGAACCTTTTATCATATTTTCCTAAATTCATTCAGAGTTAGTGGAGCATTCCTGAAGCAAGGAACTAAGAAACATGAATTTAGTATTTAAGAAAATAGTATTTTAATCTCTGAGATTAAAAAGGAATTACAGAGAATTCCAAGGAAAGTGATGTGATGAGCCTTATCAGTCCTGCATTAGTAGGCTTGAAAGCCGCCAAGACCCAAAAATGATCTAGAATCAAATCCATTTTCACTGAAATCAAAAACAACACGCCTAGAAACCTCAATAAGACTAGGCAAGTCTTTATTTAGGGGTCCTAAATAAAAGATTGCACAATCATAATAAATAAATTTCACTTAAGATTCTTGACAGTTGCCAGAGTAAAAATTTTATTGTCTGCTGATCTGTGTATCATGATAGTACAGATATTTTTTTTTTTTTACATCCATATATTTCTATAATATATTTTCCAACCAATTGGTAAAGGTAGAATAAATAATAATAATAATAATAATAATATAGTGCATTTCAGAAGCTGTTCTTAGGCATTTTTTTAGGCACTTCTATGTCCTAGATGATCTGTGAGTGTTATAGAAGTAGTCTTAATTAATTACTGCTAGACTTTAGTATTTATGAGATTGTATTTAATTTACAATTAAAGATTTTAGTTTTATAAAAGTAAGAAGCAAGTAAAAGTAACATGCATCACCTAATTTCAATTTGATTTAGTTATTCTTCTCTTAATAAATATAACATTTATATATTTATATGTGTTTTCCCAACTCACAGACAATGTGGAACAGAAAAATAAGAAAAGACTATATTATCATAACAAAGGGTGAAGCTGTAAATCAAATCACAAAGATATTAAAAGTGTAATAGCAGAAGAAAATAATGCCTGCATTTCATAGCAGATATTCTAATATTAAGATGATCCAAAATTATAAATCTTTTTTCATCTTTTGAGATGGGAATGTATCATAAGTTTTTTCAGTTAACAATAATAATAATCAACAGTACCTCAAAATATCTATAGTTACCTTTCCCACTTATGCAGATGTTTTGACTCTAAATCATGTAAAGAATGTAAAGAAAATGCTAAATAAACAAATCATAGAGGTTACTGACTGAGCTGTAGCTTCCAGGTTTCTAAGATTAGGAAGTTTTTCAAAAATATTTATAAGTCTCACCAGTCTCCTGAAAACTTCACTCACGCTTGTTGTAAGGGTGCAACCAAAGGTAAAAATACACAATGCAATGTTCTTTCTTTGTATTCAGGTCTCTGTCTCCTTGAATTACAAGTCAGCTTTTAATCTTCACAGTCTAATTATTTGTTTGGGGGAAAAAAATATGTTTTCAAAAGAAAACAGGGAAATCTGTCTGAAGGCTTCATAAGTGTTTAAATAAATTCAACTAATCAACTAATCCATAGTACACATAGACCAAAACTATTGAGAATTGCTTATCTGAAATGCAAGAAAAATTCCTATTTCACTGTCCACTTTCTCCAGAGACTGAAAGTAACATGAAGACATAAAGGGGTTTACCATTTTTAAGGTTAAAAAAAAAAAAAAAGTGATTTCCTTTGCCTCTTTACAGAAATAAAAATAAAAACAAAAACCAAATATGACATATATATATATATATATAAATGTATATATATGTAGAAATCTTCTGGAATAGGTTGTATAATGTTTATACCCTTACTGTTGCAGAGTACTTGTCTGAGGCAACCTAATATGGAGTCAGTACTTCAGATAGTCAAATAGCCGGATTTTTTACTTATATCAAAGTAATTAATTTCAAGTACAATAAAATAAAATAAATACAATAAAAAAAATGAAATAAAATAAAATAAAATAAAAATCCAGCTGAGAGGTGTGCCTCATTAGTGTGATTACAGTGATTCTGTACAATGCACAATTAACAATTGTACTGTACAATGTACAATTAACAAATCTTGGCAGAAAATTCCAAAAGTACTGAGACTTACTATTTGTCTCCACATACTAGAGTGCAGAATGTTGAAAGATTCTTTTTTTTTTTTTTTTTTTTTTTATGTTTGATTTTTTTAAATTTTTTTTTTTTTTTTTTTTTTTTTTTGCATATGAGCTTTTATTACATTTTGTTAATTTTACTTTTTCTTAAAAAAAAAAAAATCCCTACTTAATAACAAATTAAAGAATAAGGCAAACTTGTACACCTGAGATGAAAATCAACTGTACTCACTACAAAAACAAAACAAACAAAAAAAAAACTTAAGTATTCCTAGTTATTTGCACTTCAGAAATCCAGAAAAAATGGGGTCTTTGTATGTTGAACTAGACAAGTTTTAAATGAAATTTTGAGTTAGAGAATTAACCCTTTTATTGCAGAAAAAACTTAATACAGTTCTTTAAAATTAAGAGTTGATTATCTCACTATGAAATACTGATGAACTTTCTGCTGAATAGATCTTCATGCTTTTAAAACAATCTATTCATTTTGGCAAATCAATTCTATTAAGCTATGCTAGTTTAAAAACAAGTTTTGTTGTCAGTCTGAAGGGCCATGAGTGAGTGAAGATGACATTGAGAAGCTGACTTAAAGCATATATTTCCAGGTTTCAATTCAAGAAACATGACCTGTAATAGTCCTCAAAAGATTGCTACTTGAGAGATGGCCAGAGGCAAATAAAGAAGCCTCATGCATAATTTATCATTGCTGGGCTGTTTATGATTAACTAATGGATGATGACAGTTATAAAAGAGAAGAAAAACAGTGATATCCAGCAGCATGAGTAAAGAATTTTTTTTTTTACTATCATAAAGGACATTTGACCATTGAATTATTTTAAGAAATAAATTCATTAAAAGGATTTTAAAGGACTTTTTATTCACAGACTCAGTGCAAAATAAACAGATTGACACTATGATTCGAGAGTATTTAGTTTATCAGATGGTTTAACTGAAACAGTCCAAAGAACCATTATATTCTCAGCAAGCATGAGAAGAACCTTGGCTGAATAGTACTAAATGATTTTGCATTTAGAAGACAAAAAACAATTTAGGACTTGATGAAACAGCACACTGAGATCCTTGATCTAAGAACTACAAATGTATTGACATGACACTGCACAGTATAAAACAAGCAAACAAATAAAAAAAAAAAACAACAAAAAACTAACTCTAATTCTGAAAGCAATAACGTTGTATGCATGAAATGCTAACAGCTGCAGTCTCAGCAGAACTATTTACTTGATCCACTGAAATGGGTATACTGAATCTGGAGATCTCTGATATTGCAGTACTAACAAATCATAGCAGTTTTATTTCTGACTATCTCAAGACATGCTCTTTTCCAGGTATGCACAGCTGAAATTTTAGACATACAGAGTGGGTCCAGAGGGTCAGTAGTTGCACTTGCATGGTGTCATATGAGCAAAAACTTTTGTATCCATGGCTGAAATCTCGCTTTTCTGAGATTTCTGAAATTTGCTAAAGAACATTTGCTCTCTGTTTCTCGGCTAGGAAGTAGTTTGTGTAATTCAGATCTAGAAGTGTCTAAATCTGTAACGTAGCTTTTTATTGAAATCTGATAAATAGAAATTGTCAATATTCTGCTTGTTTATATGTTTTTAAATAAATTAAAATAAATTGAGGAATTATGTTTTCATATAAGAAGCTATGCATATCTATACAAATTTTGATTATGGTTTTAAACAAGATAATGGAAGTTAGGAAGCTAAAATATTTTCCTCTGTAATAAATTATCTGTAGATGCCATGCACTGTTTTGTAGATTAGGTAAATCTGTAATTTTCTTAAAAGAGTAGATAAAACTCAGAAAGTGAGAGGCATCCTTTTTTATTATTATTGTTATTTTATTATTATTATTATTATTTTACTGTAGTTAACAACTTAAAGGAAAAAAGGTTTTGATAACAGAAAAGAAACAAAATGAAAGCTTTTAAATACTTATAGTTCTTCCCTAAAAACAGGGTAGAATACAGTCTTGCTTGATAGAACTGATGAGTACTCTAATCTGTTCTGACAGTGAGCATATATAAATAGTCTGTTGGTAGTATTTTTGCAGTGCATCTTCAAGGATGGTATGATATATTAACACCTGGTTTTAACACAGTAAGACAAAAGAGAAAGTGTACTCACAGCTAGGGAGCCTGACTATCCACTGCCAGCACTCTGTGCTATTTATTTTGTTTCTTTGGTATATATGAATTATAGATGGATTCGTAGTCTTCTGACTTCTTTTTCTATTCCAGCTACCAATTTAAATCTTGAAACAAAATGTCTGCTCTGATATTTTATATTTGAAAGTGAGTTGAACTAGACTTCTAACAATCAAAATAAAAAAATAAAAAAAATCAACTTAATGAAATATTTTATGGAAAAACAACAACAACAACAAAAGAAAACAATTACAGAAAACTTAGGGAGGAACTTAAACCTTCTTTATGGTAATTGAGCAGCAAGTTTGAAATTAAATTGTTTATTCTTTACTTTAATTATTTGATTCCAAACAGCTTTGAAAATCACCGTGAAATCAAAATATTTCTGGGGACACTAAACACATTGCTCTAAAGTTCTTTGGCTCTTAAAATCAGCTAAAGTGTTCATAAGTGTTCCAAGTGTTAGCTTATATTTTTAAGGTAAAAGTAATCATCACTAAGTATTATATAAGTGCATTAAACTGCAGATGACTGGCTTGTTTCATAACAAAATTAAACAGTTCTGTAAACACTGAGCTCCTAAAAGTCTAAGCCTGGAAGATATTCAATATATTTAAAGTTTAATAACATGCAACTAACTACAGAGTATTATGTTATTGCAGCACTGTGTAATATCAGGGTCCAATGCAAATTTCCGTCAAATATTTCCCTTACAAGTTCAAATTTCCTCAAAAAATTCATGGATGAAAACCATCTCTGTGGCCAGCTCTCTGTAGTGTTTCACTTTGTCAGTACTGTCAGAAGATCTTCAGAGAGGCTGAGATTTATATGTGTCAAATATATGTAAGCAAGTTCAACATCTGCATGATCTTTTCTACAGGAGAAAAGATGAAGGGACATTTATTGCAGTGTGGGTCTATTACAACAGCTATATCACAAAAAAAAAATAAAATAAATAATAAAAAAAAAAGACAGAAGCATCTGTCTAGCATCCAGAGTCTTGCATCACTGCTTTTCTTATTTATCCCTGTCAGTTTGTAGTTTTGATCTGCCCCAAACAGCTGTTCTGTGAAATGCAGAAGTATTACAAGTGCAGTGGGAAGAAGAAAATTCCACTGCCAGAATGCTTTGGACAAATTGGTGGGTTATTTTTGTTGTTATTTTTCCTTTAGATCCGTTTATGTCAAGCACTTTTTTTTGGAGTTTCTCTGCAAAATAATGTGAGTCTAGTCCTCACTTTAGAAAGTAAAATTTCAGTTTACCATATTATCTCAGCTCTCAATGTATGCCTTGAGTGACTAATAGAGCATAAAATAAAACAAGTATATCAATAACAATTTAAGCGTACTTATAAAGATCTATTATTTTAAAAGGAAGGAAGGAAGGAAGGAAGGAAGGAAGGAAGGAAGGAAGGAAGGAAGGAAGGAAGGAAGGAAGGAAGGAAGGAAGGAAGGAAAAGAGAAAGAAAGAAAGAAAGAAAGAAAGAAAGAAAGAAAGAAAGAAAGAAAGTCACTGCATTCTTTCTAAATTGTCTGCTAAACTAATCTGAAATAACCAGATACAAGTACATTCACCTCATGACTGTCCATTAAAGAAAAATAAACATTGGGGTAACCTAAAGCTGAAATTTAATCTAAATATTTTAAAGAAATAAATTAAATAAAAGCATAATTAAGGCAGTTCTCAAAAATGATGACATCATCATAACTTACCCAGGCACTGACCAATTCTTAAAATCAAGAATAGAGGAAATAGTAGAATTTATTTTACAGAGAAAAATTCAAAACCTCTGAAAGATTTGTTGCCCATTTTTCCATGTACATGCTCAACATGCAACTGAACTGTATTTTAAGAGAAATGAACAGATCAGAGGAAGGGACAAGCAGGAAGTCACACAGACAGATGGAGACCCAGGCTGCAGAACAAAAGATCAGCTGGCTGAGGTAGATGGCAGGAGACCAGAGAGACCAATACAGCTACACTGGAGTAGCCAAAAGAGTATCATGTATCATGAATAACCTGTTGGTACAGCCAGATAGCACCTCTCATCTTTACTCGGAGAACTGACGTAAAATTTTCCTCTTGGGCAAAATAAATTCCTGTCACATCCATACCAAGGATCACACTTTTCAGCAATGTGCATGAACTTGGCCTAGCCACATTAATCTTTTCACAGGACTATTCCATGAGGATGAACGATCTTCACCAAAGTAAATAAGGTTGTCTACCCACATTAGAAAATGTGAAAATGCCCTCCAAATGTCTGTCAAATCTTAAATCTTAGATACTTTCCCCTGTCATTACTGGGATATGATTTTGTACCACATTTCAGATCAGCCAGCCTGGATGTGAAGCCATGACACAAACAAAGCTCCATGCAAGGTAAGCATCTTCTTTACATGAGACCTGAACTTCCATGCTAGTAATAGACTTTAGGAGAAACACAACTTAGGGAAAATTCTGACTTTAAAAACATATTGCATTTTAAACTTGTGGCCTCAGTTAATTAAATATATATAATTGTCATGCAAAACATTTGCTTTTATATAATTTAGACTCTTAATAAGTGCTGTTTGCTTTATGAAAGAAAATTTCCTTTTCTTCTCAACTTGAGAAATACGAGGCCAATAGGTCTTTGTACTGTTACACACAGCAACTATACATCATCCTTGTTAAAGAAGTATTTATTAATAACAAATAAATGAAAGGGCAAAAAATACGTGGGGTGGCGAAGAAATGGGAGTTTACAGACTAATATGAATCAACAAAGATTTAGAATAATGCTCTTTTTCTCTTGCAAATTCTACTGTTATTTTATTACTATTTATTATTATTAATTACTGTAATTGATAACAGTTATAAAGATATTTGGCATTTTAATCATGCTGATCTGTCTTTTGCTGTCAGAAGAGAAAATTAAAACAGCTAGAAGTCAGAGCAGAATTTGCAGAGTTAGCTGGAGAGGAAATTAAAATAGAGCTGGTAATAGATGAGCAATACATTCAATTTAAGAGATCACAGATATGGGTCACAGGGGTAAGAGGACACAGAGAAGGACTGTGACAATCTTAAAACCGTGATTCTTTCTATTATAAGCAAACTGAAACTACATATACTGATGGGCTTGGTAGCTAACATAATGCTAACATCACTACAAATATTTACAATATATTTGATGTTACCATTATCGAACTGTAAAAACAGCAAAGCAACCAATGAACAAGATATACTGTGCATGGGCATTTTGTTAGTATAATTGTATATACATATAGATGCCAGTTTTTGAATAAATTTACACTGATGTTTTTTAGCTAATACATAAACTATTTCAAGGAAAAAAAGAATGTACCTTTTTGTGTAACTGGGAGCTGGGCTAAATAAAGAAGTCAAGTAGATCTGATGGGTAGTGAAAATTTCTTATGGAAATCTGAACTGGGTAATCACCATGGACAATTTACAAAATCCACCAATAGAAAAATAATTTTGTTCCTGTTGAAAGAGCAATATCTTTAACCACTCCTTCCCCTCAGGAGATATCAAAGACATTAAAAGACAAATGTTCAAATCTAGCCGTTAAAACTGTATTGCCATAAGTATATATGCCCACTTTGGTATCTCTAGTGAGAACACAGAAAGCAGCCAAATGTTCCATATGGCTGCTTCCAAAATGTGCCATATTTTATGATGCAGATGATTCTGATGTCCTGGTTTTTGTTTTTTGGTGGTGGTGGTGGTTGGTTGTTTTTGTTGCTGTTGTTTTTTTTCTTTGTTTGTTTGCTTGCTTGTTTTGTTTGTTGGTTTGATTTGATAGTTTGCTTTCTCATAAATAGCTGAAATAGATAAATGACTAATTTTATAATTTTTATAATTTTTATAATTTTGATAAAAATGTCTGTTTCCTTCTGAGGAAACTTACCCCTAATCCACTCATCTTCTGCATTACCTACCAATGCCAAAAACAAAGCCTGTCTGAGAAAGCTACTGGAAATAATGAAACAATGTCCTAGTTCTGGTGCCAGTCTGCAGAATTTTAGGTCTCTCTTTAACCTCATAAAATGCAAAGTTTTAGAGGTCCCTAACTCCTGCTGTGCAGATGAAAACCTGAAAGCCAAAGAAGTTTGGATCAATCCAGGAAGCATGTACAGCATGAGGGGAACTTGTACGCCGTGGGAACGTTCAGGATCAAAATCAGTGGTAAATATTACTGTGCAGGTTCAGGACAACAGAATAGGTATGGGTTTTTTAGGGAAACTTCTAGTAATAGTAAATGACATGGAGAGATAAAGTCATCAGCAAGCACTTCACACAATATTCAGATTAATAAGTTATCTTCAAGGATTAGTATAGGGAAGAAAGATAATCTTATTTTATTCATAGATAGATAGATTTATAGGTATGAATAACAAGTATATACAACTGATTATCTTGACAAAGTCTTCTCTTTTGTTCTCCTATACGTACTGTATAACTGTTGTACTATCTGAGAATCAACATTTGTTATGTCTCAACACTACTATTCTGAAGTAATAAAGGGTGTGTTTTTTGTGTCACTGTTTTTATATCACTGAAACTTGAAGTATGAAATGGAATCAGGTAACATCACACATATCTAATTCCAATACCACCAAAAATTAAAATGTTTTGAAGAATCTTACAGAAATAAGAGTTGTTCTCAAGCTTCTACAGCTTAAAAGTAGCGTCTCAGGTACATTTGGATATATTGAGCATGGTGCCATCAATGTTTAGGAATATTTTATAATAGAATATTCAAGTTGACTTTCATTTTATTAAATAATTCAGGACTTAAATTAGCAGCAAATAAAACACACACACACAGCATGGAAATTAGAAAACCTTATATGCTGCTGTTCTGAATCTAGTATTCCTGGAAAAATTGAAGAATAAATCATCAGACTTGATAGAAAAACCTTCAGTGTGCTTTGTAAACATTAAAAAACAACATTCTCATGTAAGAAAGAATCTCACTTTAAGTGAATCATTTTGGAAAATTGCTGAGGAATGGTGTTTCAATTGAAAAGGTGTTTGTTTGAGGTTTGTTACTGAATTGTCTTACACATCCTTCTGAATAAATACTCTGTCAGTGTGTATATACACGGTTATAACAGTCCTCTTTTTGCCTTCTTCAGTGTAGAATCCAAAAAATCAACCACAATTCAAAAATTATGATCACTGAAATGAATGTATATATATATGTAGAAAACCAGATTGAAATATAAGGAGCAAAGAGTGAGAAAGGAACCTAAGAGTCATCAGAGATATATTCTGACTGAATTTCGTATCACAAAGAATGCAGGGAAAAAAAGGGAGACAGAGCGTTGCTAGAGATGAATGGTAAAGACTAAATTAAGGAAAAGTTTTCAGGAAATCTTTAGTTGATTAAAAAAAATATTTTAAAGACTTAAATTTAATAAAAGAAACAAGCTATTTATTTATATTTTATTTTATTTTATTTTATTTTATTTTATTTTACATATGTTCTCAGAAAATAACTTCAGGTTAATAACTTTCCAGGATGAGCTAAAATGAAAGATGTTTAAAGCAGAACTTTTCTTCCTTGAACTACAGATTCAAGGTTCAAGAGATTATTACTTATATTCTGATTCAGGATCTCATGGGAAGAAAATTGATTTGAACTTTATCGTTATAGCAATCCTATGAAAATTAAATAAATACCTCTGGCCTGTTAATTGAGTAATATCTTATTTCAAATTTAAACAGAGTCATTTAAAATGTATCCAATTTTGTATGTAAGGGTGCATGTGTGTGTGTGCGTGCATGTGTTTTAGTAATCTTGATCACCTGAATATTTTTGAAAATCTTACGAGCATATTAATAAATTACATATTTTTATTATTACTATTTATATGTTTCTGGAACACTTAAATATGTGATAAATCAGATACACATAATATTTTCCAAATGCAATAAACCTTTATAATTTCAAATGTGTGGAATCAACCCAACAAAGTGGATGACCCTCAATATCATAAAATTTAACCTAAACAAATGGAAATAAATATTTTAAATACATTAAGCAATTGTATATAGACAATCTACTGAAGTTTATTCCATCAGTGGATCAAAGCTGAACAATTGTATAATATTACTGAGGTTAGATCAAGTAAGTCAGAACATCATACAAACAGAAATCAGAGTAATTTTGCAATATTCCCATTACATGTATATATATTAGTACAATAACAAATGCAAGAGTTTACTAAAAGGCTTAGTGTCCAAGTATGTTTTTGCTACTCTAGACAACATAATTAAGAACTGTATATATTTGATCTAAATGTGAAAGTTTGATACACAATGAAAATGCTTAAAGCTGAATTTTTATTTTTATTTTTATTTTTTTTATACAGATTTAGAAATGTTACTCCCCAAACCTCTAACAATATGAAAACCAACATTTTTGCTCCATTTTCTTTTTAATTTAAATCGGAACTCTTTTCAGCTGTATCACTTTTCAGTGGTTCTTCAGTACCTTAAGTCACCACTCTATTAAAATTTCAAGACAGCAAATTACTAAAAGACAGTGTGTCTAGAGAGAATAGCATTGGCAAACAAATTCACCAATGAGATCATTTATAATATTGAGGACATATGACATATAGAGTAGGTTCTGAAGGATTTTATTTCATAAAATGCTTATATGAAGATCAATTTGAATGTTTCAGGAGGAAGAGCGGAAAGATAACTCCCCAGTTCAGTTCAATAAAACAAGTTTTGACAACTCACTCCAACCATTCATAGAGAAAGAATAAATTATATAAAATTACCAAAAACCTAGTTTAGGTTTTAGGTATAGTTTGCATAAGCACACTAGTCAATTATCAGGCTCTACAACATGGCAAAAACTTAATTCTTTGATTTATGAGATATCTACCTTGAAGTTATAGATGAGATTATAAGAATCACTGATATGTGAAAATTATTTTGCCAGAAGTCTAAATGAAAGATTTTGTGGCTTTATTTACACTACTCATATGTATAGGCAATACTTAGATACTTAGATACTGAAAAACTATCATAGCCACAAGAGAAGAAAGAAATTTTTTGAAGGTCAGTATCCTAAAAAGAGGTTTCATAAAGAATACTTAAAGAAAGGATTATTCCAGCAATAATAAAATGAATTTTGACTAATTTCTTTTATATCTTCCTTTTTAGCCAACTTTTATACTGGAACACCATTTACTTACTCTTTCTTATGTCAGTTTCAGAAGCAGCAACAAAGAACATCCAGATTGCTCATTTGATGTCAAATTGTCTAGACCTAAATTAGCAAATTCAGCCAGAGATAAAACTTCAGAGAGTCAAATGTCTTTTAAAGTAAGCTAATACTGTTGTGTATGCATATAGTACTGCTTCAGACTGACGTAAAATGGCAAGCTAGAAGATTCCTTCCTGCATCTTCAACCATCTTTGCACACCCCAGAGAGCTTTTATTGAACCTCTTCTAGTGAGTTAATGCTTTAATAGAAAGTACTTCTGTTTCAGTTTTCATTTTCACATATTAAACTGTCTATAGTTAGTTGCTTCTTACAAAAGTTTCCCTGAGCTTTTTTTGGTAACATTAGGTGGATATCGGTCAAATTTCACATAAATTTCACAGAAAAAAAAAAAAAAAAAAAAAAAAAAAAAACCTCTGCTACTTTAAACAAACTCATATTTAACTTCATAGTTCACTTTGTGAACAAATTAAGGAAACAAAATGAACAAACTGCAAGAGAACAAATTGGACCTTCCCATAGGCATGTTTATATTATTCATCAGTATTTTCAGGAAAGAATGTTGAACAGTTTATTTCCTTTAGAAGCAACTGCATTTATTTTTTGTTATTTAAGTAGCAAATATTAGATTGAGTTTGTGCTGGTATGAACAGTGATATTTATAGTATGCAAGATGAGAAGAAAATAAAAAAAGAACACACAAAGACACATTGAACAAAATGTATCATTCAATAGGCAACAGAGTGGAACATCTCACAGGGAGAAAAGACTTTCAGGAAGACTCACTCCTCAGAATGAATCCGTTATTCAATTAGAAGTGACCACTCATGCAATAACAGACACATGGAGTGGAAAACAGTGAGATAAACTGTGCTACCATATATCAAAGATACAGCATACATACTGTATAAGCTAAGATAAATTACCCTCTATCCTGGAAAATGAAGATGAAATATTGGATTTAATTGTTAGAAAACTTGAGAAGTTCATAATGCAAGTTAAATATGTTGCTTAAGTACTGCACATCTAGATGTATAAATAACAGTGAAAATCTTACTGATTTTGTGTTATAAGAAAAAGCCAGAATTAAAACTTTGCAGTGACCTTTTATTTTGATAAGTATACTTAAAAACAATTTTTTTGAGATGATCTCTTTACCCCTTTTAAGACTTATGTATCAAACACACAAAATACATTCCAATAAAACATATATTTAATTCCTCTGAAATTTTTAGCTGATATGTGTCACTAAAGAAAAGAGATTAATTGTTTTGGGGTTTGTTTTCTTTCTTTCTTTTTTTTTTCTTTTTTTTTTTTCTTTTTTTTTTTTTTTTTCTCACATTTAGAATCATAGAATGGCCTGGGTTGAAAGTGACCTCAAAAGATCATCTAGTTCCAATCCCTCTGCAATGGGCAGGGATGCCACCCACTAGATCACGTTGCTCAGAGCCTCATCCAACCTGGTCTTGAACACCTCCAGAGATGGGGCATCCACAGCTTCTCTGGGCAACCTGTTCCAGTGCCTCACCACCCTCTGAGTGAAAAATTTCCTCCTAACCTCTAATCTAAATCTCCCCTCTTTTAGTTTAACAACCCACCCTTCCCCCACCCCCGGCCTGTCAATATCTGACTGAGCAGAGTCACTCTTCATCTTCTTATAAACCCCCTTCAAGTACTGAAAGGTTGCAGTGAGGTGACCCCTGAGCCTTGTCTCCTTTAGACTGAACAGCCCTAGCTCTGTTAGCCTCTCTTTGTAGGAGAGGTGCACTAGCCTTTTTATCATCTTTGTGCCTCCCCTCTGGACCTGCTCTAACAGGTCCACATCCTTCTTTGTGCTGGGGGCTCCAGACCTGGACGCAACACTCCAAGTGGGGCCTCACAAGGACCCACATGCCAGAGGCACACAACCTCCCTTGACCTGCTGGCCACTCATCTTTTAATGCAGCCCAGGATGCATCTGGCCTTCTGGTCCACTGCCAGTGGACCAGATGACTTTATCTCTCCATGTCATTTACTATTACTGGTCCACTCCACAGTTGGCCCACTGCCAACTCACATCAAGCTTTTGATACATCAGGACCCCTAAGAACTCTGTAGTGCTGCTCTCAATGGGTTCTTCACCCAATGTGGGCCACTCATGTCTGAGATTGCTCCAGCCCAGTTGCAGCACCCTGCACTTAGACTTGTTGAACCTCATTAGGTTCATGTGCACCCACTTCTCAAGCCTGTCTTTGGGTGGCATCCCTTCCTTCTACCATATCAACCTCATCGCTCAGCTTGGTGTCATCTGCAAATTTGCTGAGGGTGCACTCTATCCCACTGTCTATGTCTAATTTCTATTCTAAACTACCTTTAGCTAATTAAATATGTTGAGAACAGGAAAAGCTATTGTGTTAAATGTTTTCACATATTTTCTACCTTTTTGTGTAACGCTGTTCAGTAACTCCTTTTTTTAATGACTTTACTTTCACATCTTCATCAAATACTCCATGCATATATATTTCCATAATAATGGTCAAAACTGCAGATTCCTAAATGCCGTTTTTTTAGGATTCCTAAACCCAATATGCTTATATGGATTGCTCATATGGGTAAGCTCAGACAGACCTTTCTTTTTAATACAGATAGAACTGTATTTTTCTAATACAGAGACATTTACACAGAGCAGGAACTGTGTGAGAAAAAAATCAAGGTGGCAATGGTGCAAAACCTCATTGGGCACTATTATTACATGTGAAGACAACCAGGAGATTTGTGTCAGGTTCAAAAATTTGTCATCACACTATGACACCCCAGTAAAATCTCCCTTTATGCATTAGTGAGGGAGATAAGACATTTCCTTGCGATCTCTCTGATTTTTTAAGGTTGCATAGAGACTACTTCACAATTTTTATTATTATAAATTAAATCAATTGTCTGTGTAATTTATTTTATACTTTTCTTCCTTTCCACACCAAAGAGATCACAAATTCAGCACATCAGCTATATTATTTTTTTTTCTTTTTTTTTTCTTTTTTTTTTCCCCATAATATGATAATTATAGATTATGAGACCCTTCAAACAAAAAACCCCTAGCAAGTCAAAAGTCAAAATTTGGAAGCAGTCTCTCTCTGGATGAATATCCAATGTGAGATTTTCCTAATCCAAATAGGAAATATTCTCAGTCTTATGTCCATAAAAATTGATACACATCATATATTTGCAATTCCAAAGGCATTCTGAAATCATTTCAATATATTACAGCCATAAGAACCAAGTCATTGGGTCTATTATTCTGCCAGTGTAAAGGCATTTTACTCACAGTAAATGAACATAAGTACGCTACAGACTGTTCTATGACAAGAGTGTGGTTCCATTCCTAATTCAGTTCAGGATCTCTTAAATTTATTAAAATATTATGTCCAAAACATCAGTTCTTTAACAACATTATCCAAATAAAAGAAAAATGCTCCTTCTGAAATACATAAATGCAAACACTTAAAAAATTATTAGCCAATATTGAAATATGTATCTAAAATGTAAGGGAAGCTAGAAGACAGAGCTATCTTAAGATAACTCTGCAGCATGGGGGAAGCCTGAGCTCAGATTTAGTTCTGAAAGTTTATTCAGTATGTGCTGGGACTGTGACCATGCATTTCAGCCTAATTTGTGCACAGTAGTAAGAAACTCCTGTGGAAATTAGGTCATCTAAAGCTCAATTTGTCAAAATTATATTTGAATTACAATCTATGAAGGAAGAAAGGCAGAAGACAATTCTTCCATATCTTCATTAATATGCAAAAAAAAAAAAAAAAAAAAAAAAACAACTAAAAACCTGAGCTCAATGTGATACACCTATTGCACTGAGATATAATATACATTTGTTCATGTTTTCAGTTTAATGTCTTTAAAATAATACCTGTGTTACAAGGTGTTTTCATAGTGTGAGATTGTTGAGACAAAGCTGAATTAAGGTGGAGTGAGTCAAACTTGATTCCCCTTAGTACCTCTAGTGCAATTCTTAAAGAGCCCTATCTAATATTAGCAAAAAAAAAACCATGCAAAATATGTGTTAACAGTTAAGTAACAGATGAACTGTGATCCAGTGTTTCAGTTCTCTCCTTCCCTTATTCCTTCTCTCCCCCTTCTGTGTTACTCAAAAGCAGAGATTGGGAAGAAGGTACTGTCTCTCTCAGTGCTCTCTCTAAAATAGCTGAAGGATAAAGGCATATCATCTAACTTCAAGCATTTATACAGAGACTTTAAAGACTTTTGCAGATATCTTCTCTAAGTAGAAAAGCAGTCATTCACTTCTTGAAAACTACAAGGAGGAGCATCTTTTGCATCACTAGTTATATAAAAAGATAAAGATAAGCCTTCTGGTATCTAATTTGCTTAGATGATTTGACTGTTTTCTTTACTCTTTATCTCTACTGTGAATCCTGAACATAAGTAGTAAATGGAAAATTTTATTTAATAGATATTCTTACTTGTTTACTTAAAAAAAAAAAAAGTATATATACATATATATATATATATATAAAAGTAGGGACTGATAGGATAAAGGTGAAGGAAGAACAGAAAGTAAAGCAAAAGAGAGTACAAACAATACATGTAGTGAACTGACATGCTGCTGCAGAAAACAATTGTTTTTGCAAGTAGAGAAAAACTAGGGGTTACCAAATAGTCTAAATTCCAGAGACTGACATTTATACATGTGAAAACTTAATGGACAACTGATCTGTTTGATAGATAAATAGTAAAGCAATTGATAATATATTTTTCTATAGTTATAGTTATTTACATGATAATCAAAAACATAAGCCAAGAGTTAGTGTATCTACATCTCCATTTCGTGTATGCCATTAGATGGCAAAATTATCCCTAAAAAATTATCAGATAGAAAATTTACAGTTTGAAATGTGAAATTCAGTCCCAGTTCTGCATTGAGTCATATAGATAGAGTATATTCTTAAGATCTTTACTGAAGATCTATTTGATGTAGGTTTTCCTTGCTCAGTGCAGGACAGCTGTTATGCTTTTATGATGTAACAATCCACACAATAATGCACTTCCAGCTTTATGCAGGAGCACTTGATAAAGTCTGTTAACAGTATATAAGGAGAGAAAACTTTACTGCCTACAGGTTAGTTACATTTTAGTATAATTACTAAATAATTATGTCTGATTAAGTTTTCACCAGGAATCATGTGTACTACGAACAATAAAGACCATTTCCTCTGCTGCAATCTGATAACTACCTATATAAAACAATGCATTTTGTCTGTTATTTCAGTGAACTAATAATTTGAGCACTACCATGTATTGTGTCTTACAATTGCAAGCAGTTGTCTGCTCATGCCTTTATTAAGACATTGTGTTGGATCACTGCCTGAGCCTCCACCTCACTCAAGTGAGATTCACTTTTGAAACTGAGTATTAGAGTATCATCTGCAGGCAAATCACAGTAATACTTTCTCACTGAGGAAAAAGTGGTTCCCTCAGTGAAAGTGTCTTTCCCACCAGCCTTGCAAGTTCTAAGTCTTGAAGACACATATCCTTTCCCCCACCTTCTTAGAAGGCCCTTGATATGGTATCTTCAGAAGATTGCCAAAGCAGAACTGGAAGTTTTGGCTGAGACATTAGAGACAAATAATTTACTATCTGCAATTAGTTAAGATATTAGTTAAGATATTCACCGACATTGATAATACTCATTATAAATATAGATTTTTAGACTTCTCATACAATGTTCATATCCCCTAGCAACTGTATGGTGTTTGGGTGAAATATCTCTTCATACCATGGCTGATATAATCACTAAGACTGCCTCTAAATTACTTTTATCAGTTTGCCAGGAACAGATTTTTACTTAAGTGATACACTTTATTGCTGTATATACATTATGAGGAATAAGCTAATGAGGGTGGATTTGATATTTTGCTCAAAAAGTGATTTATATCACAACTAAGCCGGATCTAGCTTCTTTGAGGATTATAATTATGCTCTTTGCATATTCCCGCCTCACTCCCCTCCCACCTTGTTTTAAGAGAAATACTGATAATGATTGAATTGGGGCATACAAGTATCAACTATTTATCATATTATTAATATTATTAGCTTTCTCCCCTCTCTTTCTTCAGGTATGTACTTCTATTTTTTAAATCAGAGTTCATGCTTATTTGGCTTTCCAGAGCAATTAAAATATTTTCCAGCCTAGCTAATGGACACACACATACATTTTGGTGCTTGTGAGTTTATGGGTTTAATTGTGAATGTGATAGAATCAATTTTACTTTAAAATAAAAGTACCTTTCCATCTTTTAAAGTGTTACACTGAGATTTTCTACAGTGTTTCAATGTTAGTTCCTACATAGTTTTCTTCATGCCCATTTCTTAAAAAACAAACAAACAAACAAAAAACAGTTTCTCTATTCTTCCTCTGTCCTAGTCTCTTTTCTTACATTTCCATTTTGTTCTTTACTATTCTGACTGTGTAAGGAACCATGAGTCATTATGAGGCAGTTTTAGGTATCTGCCTTTTGAATACTGTAATCAGTATTTGGATCTCAAATAGTAAGCCTGAATCTATTCTTTGGTTACAAAAGGATAATTTCACCTCCAAAATATGCTTCATGGATTTGTATGTTGTCACACTACAGGACTGAAATAGAACTACCAGTAGAGAAACTCATGCATTGCCACTCAAATTCAAATTTCAATAGAAGTAAAGAATGAGTAAAATCATTTCCATTCTTCCAATCATGTTAAGCAATGTCTTTTTGAACTAACCTGTCCAGCCAGATCAATCAGAAGAGAGAGATTCATGCATTTAAAGACAATTTTCAGATGTCAGGTAGCTCAGAACTTCTCTCCAGGTCAATAAAAATGTTTGAACTGTTAGCAGTGCTGACTGCTTCTAGTTTATCAAAGAAAATAATAAGACTGTGGAAAGCAGAGGATTTGGGAAGTGGAAAATATAAGAGAGGCAAGGTAGTTTACATGTGAAATTTGGTCTGATTTTGACAAATGACTTTAAAGGCCCACCAAATTGCACAAAATGAACATCCCTGTTTTGAACCCTACTCACCTTTTCTTCCCTTTCCTTTATAATTAGACAAAACACAGGAATATATTTTGAAAATCATTATACTTTTTTTTTTTATTATTTTTTCCCCACAATTCTGATTAATATAGAGAAAGAGATTTTCCATTATAATGGATGCTGTAAATAATTCTTCTTTCCTTCCCTCATTATGTATCGCTCTTTTGGTTTAATGCCACTGGCAGCTAAGCACCACACAGCCGTTTGATCACTCTCCCCCCTCCCTCTCTGGGATGGGGGAAAGAAACAGGAAAGTGAAGCCTGTGGGATGACATAAGGACAGAAAATAATAATAATAATAATAATATAATGTGTATGAAACAAGTGACGCACAATGCAATTGCTCACTACCCGCTGACGGATGCCCAGCCCAACCCTGAGCAGCCAATGCCACCCCCCCCCCCCCCCCCCCCCCGGCTAGCCACCTTTATATATTGTTTAGCATGATGTCAGATGGTATGGAATACCCCTTTGGCCAGCTTGGGTCAGCTGTCCTGGGTCTGTCCCTTCCCAGTTCCTGCTGTACCCCTAGCCTGCCACTGGCAGGACAGAGCGAGAAGCTGAAAAGTCCTTGGCTTAGTGTAAGCATTGCTCTGCAACAATTAAATCATCAGTGTTTTATCAACATTCTTCTCATCCTAATCCAAAACCTACCACCCTACCAGGAGGAAAATGAACTCTATCCTAGCTGAAACCAGGGCAATCGCTCATCTCTCCATCTTATAACTGCTCTGCTGCTGCTAACATGCAAATAAGGATGAGAGAAAAAAAAAAAAAAAAAAAATCAAAATGAACAGAGGTACACTTGCTTTTTCTAGAATCTAAAGTCTTAGCCTTAATAAAAGCTCCATCTGATCACAAAAGCTCCTTAAAACTAGTTTTTTGTTGTTGTTGTTGTTGTTGTTGTTTTTTCATTGTGATAAATTCCAGCAATATAATAGGTAGTTTCAAGCAGGTTTCTCTTTCAAATATTTTTATCACCCACAGAAAGAGTAGTTTATTGAAAAATACCAAAGCACAAGGCAAAGAACAGATCATAATGAACAGTCAAGGATTTATTGTAATCACTCTGAAGAAGTTTGTATTTAGACTATTTGGGAATTAGCCACACTAGTTTCTGAATTAAACTCTGTTGTGTAGTAATAGCTAAGAATTAAATTGATATTAAAACTACTCCAAAACTTAAGAGTGGTGATAAACAGCACACATGGTAGAAGGATAGATCAAGGAAACATACCCAAGCATAACCTGGACACAGGTACCATTCTGGGTGAGTAGGCCCCTAAACTGTTGGGATTCTACTGAAGAAGGGAAGAGCCCAGGGCATGAAAAGAGATCAAGTCTGTTGATGTTAAATAGCTTTCAATGCTGTTTAACTATAGTATGGCCTGAAAAAGTGCAATTGTACAATCCTTTTTAAAAAAAATATATATTTTTTTTATTTATTTTTTGTGATAATTTCTAAAAAACAGGAATGTAGTTTTCAAAATATCTCACTGAGTTTTTCTGATAAGTAAGATTTCTCCTGTGAAGGTGAAAAATAGAATTAGTCTTTTCCTTCCTGTGACATAACAAAACAGAAAACAGAATTTCAGCAGCATAAGATCAGGCAGGAAACTTTTTGGAAATCTCAGTGGAATCAAGCTCTTCTGATTCCTAATCCAGGATGAGGAGCAGTGGGCCATATGGTCATTAATCAGAAGAGTAATGTATAGATCCCAGTGAAAAAGGACAAAAATGAGTTAATCATTGGAAATAAGTGAAAATAAATAAATAAATAAATTGCTGTTAGGAAAACAAAATTTTCCCAGAAAATCTTTGGACAAAGCTAGTCCCTTTCAGTTGACGTTAACTCCTCTTCTCTATACGATAATTTGGTATTTAAATGTAAATTTAATTATTTTTATTTTCTTTTCAAAGGACTTCTGGAATTCAGTCCTAAGTCACTCAATGAAAGCAGAGACTTCTTCCTAAGTAATAGTGGCAACACTGGCTTTTTAACTGTAGCATTCTAAATTGGCATCATGTAAATATGGTAATAATAGCTAGATCCACTATTATTTAATTTTAATGTCTATATTTAGCCATTATACTTAATATTTAATATTCAATTATATTTTAGTATTATTAAAAATATGTATATCTGTTGCTTAAACACTTATACAAAATACTCATTCCTGTTTCTCTTTTATCTTCTCAGAAATGTCTAGTTCTCATATAGCTACACCTGACATTGCCATTTCTATAGAAACAGCACTTAGCACAAATAACAGAAAATATCCCTTAAAAATACTGGCCCTGTCTTAGCCCTTTCTCTAGATCTGAGTTCAGATACTCATTTCTTCAAAAAGGTCTCTGGGGTCTGCAACATTTTTAATTATGGTGTCAGTCCTAATTGTTTTATTTCTTATTAATGAGGCAATGATAAATTATTCCACAGCAATTTCTTAATAATTTTTAAAAATATGTAGAAAAGTACTGCCAGAATTTCTGTTGCTCTTAACTGCTCCTTTTACAAAATTCTCTTTTCCTGTTATATTTCTTAAAACTTGAAGGATCAGCAGCCAACAGGGAAAACTTGCAGATGTGTAATTTATAAAATCATTTTCTGTGCTAACTGCATTCAAATATGAGAAAACAGCAAACTATAGTACAAATAAATAAATAAATACATTTCTTGCAAGTATCAACATTTTTTGACTTTCTACTGATAAATAGAAATGTTTGACCCCCATTAATATTCTACTCCATACATTCCTCATACACACTGACACAAGAAGAATGATTAATGATTGCAACTTATTCAGAACTTAAAATACAACAGAAAGGAAGCTAGGAAATTACTATATTACTGACTATATTTGATATATGGTTATATAAGATATATGGTTAGATTTTGTAGGATATGGATGCATTTCACAGGTCTTATATTTGGCTGTTTCCCTCATTCTGCCCTAATCCAAGACTGGAGAAGGAGCTGGTGCATACCTCTCCCCACATTTCCATGATAAGGAAAGCAAAGCATCAGATTTCAAAGGACGTCTAATGTGGCCATGAAGATCAATGGCATCCTGGCTTGAATCGGGAACAGTGTAGCCTGCAAGACCAGGGAGGTAATCATTCCCCTGTATTCAGCTGTATTTATGCTGCACCTGCAGTACTGTGTTCACTTCTGGGGCCATCACTACAAGAAAGACATCAAGGCCTTGGAGCATGTCCAGAGAAGGGCTATGAAGCTGGAGAAGGATCTGTAACACTAGTCCTATGAGGAGTGGCTGAGGGAACTAGAGGTGTTTAGTCTGAAGAAGAGGAGGCTCTGGGGAGACATTATTGGTTTCTACAACTACCTGAAAACAAGTTGTGGAGAGCTGGGGGTCAGCCTCCTCTCACAGATAACTAGCAATAGGAGAAGAAGGAATGGCCTCAAGTTGTGCAAGGGAAGGTTCAGGTTGGGAATTAGGAGAAATTTCTTTGCAGAAGGAGTAGTCAGGCATTGAAACAGGTTGCCCAGGGAAGTGGTGGAGTCACTGTGCCTGGGGTTGTTTAAGGAAAGGTTGGATGTGGTACTTAGGGACATGGTTTAGTGGGTGATATTGTTGGGACGGGGATGGTTGGACCAGATGATCTTGGAGGTCTTTTCTAACTTTAATTTTCAATGATTCCATGTTTTTCCAGGTGCTGCAGAGCCTGTGTATACTCATCATCAACTTCAGGGAATATTCAAGATCAAACTGATGATCCAGAAGATCAAGCAAGAGAGTCAAAGTCCTTGTATAGTTCAAGTAGAAATGGTGGGAATGGGAACGGGAGAAAGGAGATAAAGTGATAGACAGTCCAGAGCAGGGACATGAAGATGATCAGAGGGCTGTAACACCTATCATATGAAGACAGGCTGAGAGAGCTGGGGATGTTCAGCCTGAAGAAGAGAAGGCTCCAGGGTGATCTTATTGCAGCTTTTCAGTACTAGAAGGGGGCTTAGAAAAAAAGATTGAGAACGACTTTTAGTTCAGGCAGACAATGACAGGAAAATGAGGAATGATTTTAAACTGAAAGAGGAGAGATTTAGATTAGAGATTAGGAGGAAATTCTTCACTCAGAGGGTGGTGAAACACAGGAAAAGGTTGCCCAGAGAAGCTGTGGATGCCTCATCCTTGGAGGTGTTCAAGACCTGGTTGCATGAGCCCTGGGCAACCTGATCTAGTGGGTGGCATCCCTGCCCATGGCAGGGGATTTGGAAATAGATGATCTTTAAGTTCTCTTCTTTCCCATGCTACTCTGTGTTGGTGCAGCCTCAGCTCAAGTACTGTGAGCAGTTTTGGGCACCACAGTATAGAAAGGACATAAAACTATTACAGAGTGTCCAAAGGAGAACTATACGGATGGGGAAGGGCAAGATGAGAAGAAGGAGAGGAGTCTCATGGCAGTTTACAGCTTCCTCACAAGGGGCAGCAGAGCAGCAGCTGCTGCTCGTCTTCTCTCTGGTGACCAGCAATAGGACCCAAGAGAATGGTAGGAAGCTGTGACAGCAGAGATTTAGGTTGAATATCAGGAAAATGTTTTTCACTGAGAAGGTAGTTGGGTACTGGAACAGGCTCCCCAGGGACTGTTCACAGAACAGTTCAGGAAGCATTTAGACAATGCTCTCAGACACGTGGTTTGTTTTTTTGGGTGGTCCTGAGTGGAATGAGGAGTGGGAATTGATGATCCTTGTGGGTCTCTGCCAACTTGGGGTATTCTATGATTCTATGAAATATAAAGGAAAATATACTTAAATTGTTGTAAACTTTATACAATTATATAAGTATATAAAATATACTTAAATCCCTGGAAGAGTTTAAAGCGAGGTTGGATGGGGCTTTGAGCAAACTGATAAGTGGAAGATGTTACTGTCTATGGCAGAGAAGTGGAATTAGGTGGTCTTTAAGGTCCCTACCAATCTAAACTATTCTATGATTCTATGATATAGAAAGTTTTGTCAAGCTATCATCTTAACAAGGCTTCAGAACTAATCACAGAATCACAGAATCACAGAATCACAGAATGGGTGGGGTTGGAAAGGACCTCTGAAGTCTATCTAGTCCAAATCCCCTGCTGAGCAGGCTCACCTAGAGCACATTGTGCAGGATGGCATCCAGGTAGGTTTTGAATACCTCCAGAGAAGAAGACTCCACAACCTCTCTGAGCAGCCTGTTCCAGTGCAGTCACCCTCACAGTAAAGAAGTTCGCCTCATGTTGAGCCGGAACCTCCTGTGCCTCAGTTGGTGCCTATTTTCTCTCATCCTGTCACTGGGTGCCACTGAAAAGAGACTGGCTCCATCCTCTCGACAACCTTCCCTCAGATATTTATACACATTGATGAGGTCTCCCCTCAGTCTTCTCTTTTCCAGGCTAAACAGGCCCAGCTCTCTTAGCCTGTCCTCATACGGCAGGTGCTCCAGTCCTCTCATCATCTTTGTAGCCCTCCACTGCACTTGCTCCAATAGTTCTATGTCCGTCTTGTACTGTGGAGCCCAGAAATGGACACTACACTCCAGGTGAGGCCTCACCAGGGCTGAGTAGAGGGGGAGGATCACCTCCCTTGATCTGCTGGTAACACACTTCTGAATGCAGAGCAGGATTCCATTGGCTTTCTTGACCCCAAGGGCACAATGCTGGCTCGTGGTCAGCTTGCAGTCCACCAGGAATCCCAGGTCCCTCTCTACAGAGCTGCTCTCCAGCAGGTGACCCCCCAGCCTGTACTGGGCTTGGGGTTAAAACTCAGAAAAAATCCTTTGCTAATCTGTATATTTGAAAATCAGAAAGTTAGTACAAAGGAAGGGAATTGGAATAGAGTGAAAGAGATGTGCAGGGAAATAATGAAGATAATGACCCAGCTTGAGATCCCCACTGCATTCTGCTGGATGATTTAAAACATTATCATCACCACTGGCAATCAAAACAGAGTAATCTGTAAACTCAAACATAGTGTCTCTTTATTGGCCAGTCAGATTCCTCCTTTCACACTTTCTCTCTTTGATCTATTTTTCAGTAAATTATCATGACACAAAATGATAATAAAGAAGCTCTTTATTTCAGACTCTTCTGAATGAAATTCAAAAAACTTGTTTCAGTTATTCTAGTTTAATTTCTCCTTTTCACTTAGTAACTTATGTTACAGATGACAATGTAAAATGAGATACTTTATATTTTTTGTTTGTTTTTCCTCTCCATTACATCATTTCATGACCTTATAGCCTACTGAGTACAGGAGGATTATTCATCCATATGCATTACTCTCACATTTCTCTTTCATATTACTCTTTTTAAGAGTGCCAATAGACAAAACAAATAGTGGTGAAATTTTATTATTCCTGGAATTTCTTCTCAGTATATTAGTCACTATAAATATAATACATTTTTAACTATGGTAAAGGAAATCTATATTTGTTAGATCATTTTAAAATATACCCATTTTAATTCTACTTTCTGTCAAATTTCACTTGAACTTTAGGTTCAACAAAGTTGCTTTTTGCATATTTGCACTTTTTAAAAAAAATTAACTCACACACTCCAACTTTCCCTTGGCAAGGAACCAGTATTTAGAATAATCTTTTCGATCAGAGTGTCAGAGAAACCATGAAAACCTGGGTTTGGAGAATTCTCTTTAGAACTTTTATTTATTTATTTATTTATTTATTTTTGTCTTTGAGAGAGTTCATTTTAACATATTCCAGATACTTCAGACCTTGAAATTTAAATTTTCTTTTCCACACTATTTTACTGCCAGGGTATCTTCTTAGATATAAATGACATCAAAGAGTGATAGAACAAGATCTACAATTTAATGAAAGAACAGGTTTGTTAAAAATGTGCCTTTTTTTTTTTTTTTTTTTTTTTCCTATTTCAGATGTTTATTTCAACAGTTCTGCATCATAGTACATTTTTTATTTTTTATAGGAAATTAAACAATTGCATACTGTAAAAAAGACAAACTGTAATACATGACAATGAAAAAATAATTTACAACCAAGAACTGAGATTTTTCTTAAAAAACAAAAAAAATGGAAAAATGTTAGAGTCAAACAGTAGAATATTTCTGATTAAGAAAGAACTCAACGTGATCGTGGCTCAAAGGTTTTTGTGGAATCTTTGGATTACACTAGTTACAAAGTTGTAGACAGAACATGCATTTACATTAAAACACATTAATTCCCGGTTGCAGCTTTGTAAATCTTGGGAAAAAAAAGTAATTCTGTAAAACTAAAAATTCTATTTAGCAATTAGGTACATTCCAATTTTCAAAGATGTTCGACAACCATAAATTTTGTTATTTCAGTGTAAATTAGTTGTTTATAACCTGGAAAATTCTATGTGTTTGAAAGTAGAAAGTGGCTAACAAGGAATATTATTACAATGAAACTAAAAGACATCATGGAAAGGAGCTAAAAAAAAAAAAATCATTAAATGCTTTACTGAGGAAGTAAATCATAATACATTTAAAAGTCTTTTATATAAATCCTCTTAACATTTAAAATTCTTCATTCTATTCATTTCACCAGATTTTTATTAAAAAAAAATAAAAATACACACTATTTTAGATTCAAGGCTTTGCTTGAGTCTAAAGACAAACTACTAAATATTCAAACAAAGAATAAAAAAGGTGTATATGGAAGCTTCAGTTTCATGTTTATGGAAAACATTTTTACTTAATTATCTGTGCAGTTAGTCTCAAAAAGTTCTGAAAATAGACTGATTCATTATTTCTCAAATCTGAGTCATAATGATATTTCTCAAGATCATCAAAGCACATTATAAGCATTTGCTAGCTTCATCCATATTAACCACAAATTATTACATCCCCCCACACACACCTTTTTTTTTTTTTTTTTTTTTTTCTTTTTTTTTTTTTCTTTTTGGACTGATAAACAGCCTTTACCTGGATCTAATCTTCAAATGGGGTAATTTCAGATCAGAAAGCACACTTTAAAAAGCCACACTGGAGAACTGCAGTTCATTCTGGTAACTTGCAAATTATTTTAATTATTTTTAAAAAGTATTTCTCCACCGAAATTATTCCTTTAGAGATTACATATAAAAATTGAGTTTTACCATATCAGCAAAATATGGGTTTTGTTGGTCTGTTTGTTTTATCCAAAATTATGAAGTGAAGGTAGTTCTGCAGTTTCAAACTTTAGAATTTTGCTTAGGCTTTTTAAATTTAAGTATTAAGTTTGTATTTAACAACATACTGCACTTGCCAACTTGAATCTTCTAAACAATGTCTTCACTGAATCTGGACTATGGTAATTTGGATAGGGGGATATTTTTTAATTTTATATTTAAGCTTCTGAAAATCTATATCCATAGTCTACAAGTTGAAGCAGCCTCTCTGAATCTACCTTTCTATATAGAGAACTTAATAATTAACACTTAAAGATCAAATCAATAAAGAAGAAAAAAGAAACTGTCATAAAAAAAGGCAATGCTATGTGTGCAACTATAGGCAATGCTAAGTGGAACTCCTGTGAAATAGTAATATACATAGCATACAAACACACATTTCTTCTGGCAGTTTGAGAGAAATGAAGGAAAAAATGCCTCTCTTTTTGTATGAAAAAGCACTGATTTGGTACCATTTTCTTTCAGCGGCAAAGGTCTTATCACTGCACACTGGGTCTGGCTGGGATGGTTAACTTTCCCTGGAGTGACCTTGTAGTTAGCTACAAGTGCACTTGTAGCTAGAACAGCCCTGATATCACACCAGTGTTTTGTCTGTGCTGGCACAGCATCAGGACTCCCTCCAACCCTGCCACACCCCAAGAACCAGCAGGCTGGGTGTGGGCAAAAGATGGGGAGGGGACATCACCATGGCAGCAGATCTAAACAAACCAAAGGGATATCTCATACCATATGGTGTCAAACTCAGAAAAAAAATATATATATATATATCTATAAATAAAATAAAGAAATAATAATAATAATAAAGTAAGAAGGGGAAGGAGAAGGGACACTTTTGTTTTGAAGAATTCTGTCCTCCCAAACAACCACTCTGCATATGGAGGCCCTGCTTCTCAGGATGTGGCCAAACATTGCTCATTTATGGGAAGTAGAGAAAAATTGTTTAACTTTGCTTCTGTGACTTTCTTTTTCCCCACTTTCTTTTCCCTTTCATTAAATTATCTCAGTCCATGAGCCTTTTCCTTTCCAGCATACTTTATTCTCCCCCTCTTCTTTCAAGGAGGAGGAGTGAGACCGTAGCTGTTGTGGAGTTTAGCTGCCCAGCAGGGTAAAACCACCACACACTGGTGTTTGCAAAAGCATGTGAACATACTTGTTATTTTAATGTTCCTTTATGTTACCTTTTCAAATGTTTATAACAGCATAAAATCATCTTAAAACACTCATGCTTTAGTCCCTGATCTTACCATTATGTTTTAGAGCAAGACTAAACTGATAACAAATGTTGGATTTTAACTCATTCTGAGCCATAGACACATTACTCTTGAAGCTAATATTCATGCTCCTGTGACATTTAAAAATGGAGTTAAGAAAGTGGAAATTACATTAGAAATTAGAAAATAGAAAATAAATTAGGATAAACTAATGTCTCATCAGAAAGTCAAAAGTGAAATGAATTAATTCTGAAGAAAAGCTCTGCTGTTACTTTAGATAATATAACATAATCTGGTGTTCAAAATAGTCCACAAAAGATATATTCTAGAATCAAGCTTGCTCCATCAACATATATTTAACCACAATAGCCCTTAAAAACTTTTTATTTTACAAGAAGTATAAAACTAAATTTCAACCTTAGGTTAGTAAAAGAAATCTTTGCTACAATATATATATTTTTCATGAAAATACTGATCACCCTGATTTCCATTCTTTTGAATTCAAGACAAAATCAAGATGCATACCTTAAAAATAAGATGGAGCAAGAATAACTTTCAAAATTGGTTGATCAATATTTTTTAAAACGTTTTCTAGTAAAAATAATTAAAATAAAATAATATTTTAAAAAATAATATATTAAATCTTTATTTGAAGATACACATTTAGAAAAATCCATTTTATTTATTTATGAGAATAGAAATATTGGAAGAACTGTGGAGAAGTTCCTAATTAGCATGAAATTGAACAAAAATCACCTATTTTTTACATGGCTCAGATTAAAGACCATCAACTGACAGACTTTTGAAGGACTCCCCTTAACATAGCCTAGACGTAGTGTAGAAGAGAACAGCTATTTCAATTTTCAGGTAGTTTTACAGTACAGAAAAATACTTCCCGTTCATGCACTACTTAAATTTCTGTTATGTGTTCAACAGGTATTAACAGTTTGATCTTTCCTTAGTAAATTTTTCTGAACAAATTTCATGAACATATTTCCTGGACAAATGTTCTAAAAATATAATTTTGCATGCATTTGTGATGGGGCTATGCCACCAGTTTGTGATGAGCATATTTATCCTATTCCTTTTTTTTTTTTTTTTTTTTTTTGTGATATGACCTTAACAAAACAAACAAACAAAAAAAAATTTGGAATCATTTATTTCAAACTACATTAAAATAAAATAAAATAAAAGCGATTCCTGAGAAGACAAATTTATAGACAAAAAAAAAGGGAACGATCTCCTGGATGAGACATTAAATAAAATATATGAGAAATAATTCTTCTCTCTCCACCAGTTCAGAGGAAGAGATGTCCCCACCTTGATTCTTTCTTTCCATTCCTACAACTTCCTCTGATTTACAGGGAGGAAATTTTCCATGTTATCTCCCAGCGATTTCCCCAAAAGGCTTTCTTCTATCTTTGATTTACTAGCTGAAAAATTACTCAACTCCTTTCAGGCATCTCCCAGCTTGCAAAACCCATTTTGCAGTTTTCTCCTTGTTGGCTTTTTCAGGGCTGTCTGTCCCACATTACAATACAGTTCTTTTCAGCTAAATGTTGTTTTAGCTGAGGAAGAAAGAAGTTTCACCTGTGTGAAAAGTTACTCCTCAAAAAGAGTCAGTCACAGAAATCTGAACAGGTAGCCTTCTTTGCTGCTCAGCTGTACCATTTTAACCAAAATGTAAGTCCTGAATGAACAGGCCAGAGAGAGCACCTGTTAGCATCATGAAGAAATAATGTAACTTTTTTTTTTGCCTTTTCTAATTAAGTAGCTGTGTTTTAGGATATTGAATGTGCAGAAATAACTTTAAAATATAACCCAACTTCTACTAACATTGTGATTCTGCTAAATAGGAATAGATACAATGCCATGTTATAGACTTGTCTATAAGTTTAACTGAAGCATAAAAATGTAACACATCAATGCAATATTGGCAGAAATATTTTAGGCTACAACATTGCTATAATTTTGTTTTTCCCTGTCAGGTCTTGATTTATTTCCATGGCCAGATCTTTCTGGTATCATAGCATGCATCTGATTAAGAAAAACTGAAGCCACGAATCATGTTAACATTTGCAAACCCTGAAATAATCTTAAAAAGTTAACCATCACCAAAAATGATAGCCCTACTGATTTATTTATTGTCCCTTAAAAAAATTCTTAAAGAAATTGCTTAAAATAATGGAATTCCTGGTATTGAAGCAAATAGGACAAATGTGCAAATTACATCAGTTTATGCATGTTATTAATAATGAATTCATATTTTCTCAAAAAGCTCGGTAATTATAGTAAAAACAAACAAACAAAAAGAAATTGTTGTGAACCAAGGACTTGGGATCTTATATACTGCTATTTCTGACACTCATGTTTACCAGAATTACCAGAATTAGCCATTCCTATTCCTATTTAGGACAAGCCTAAACTTGATGATGAAAGCCTTTATAGAAAGCTTTTTAATTTAGCTGAGAAGGTGACTACTCTCCATGTGATGTCAGCTGATTATAATTTGTCACTACTTGCAAGGAAGTCATTGTTTTAGAATAGTCTTTTTCTGTACATAATGCCACTGTATGTGTTATTATTCAAAGCGTATTATAAAATATATTCTGAGTAAAGGTAAAAAACACTTTTTTGATAAAGAAAATATGAAAAAAACTATTTGCTAACAGTGAACACAGAACATGAATCAGAGCTGTTTCATTCTAAAAATCATTTCCTCCAAACTCATAAAATCTATTCTGATATGCTAAAAATGGCAAGTAAGAAAAGACAGAAGGCTTGTACAGATGACTAAGGAACTTCTGACAATCATAAACATGAATAGAAAGCATACAAAAAGTAAAAGCAGGGTCAGACCACCAGGAGGAACATGCAAAGATAGTGCTAGGTGTATTCGGTTTACATGGCAAGGTTTTTTGGTAGCTGGGGAGCTACAGGGGTGGCCTCTGTGAGCAGAGTCCAATGGCCCCATGTCAGAAAGGAGTCAGCTCCCCCGCCTCCAAAAGGGACCCGTGGCAAGTGAGAGACATTGGTTAGGCCTCCAGGAGAGCAGATTTAAGAAAGGGAAAAAGCTGCTGTACAACAGGAGCTGGGAAAGAGGAGTGAGAAACATCCCTGCAGACCTTGGGGTCAGTGTAGAAGGAGATCAGGGGGTGCTCCAGGTGCTGGAGCAGAAGCTCCCCTGTGGCCTATGGAGAGGCCCCTGGTGGAGCAGGCTGTCCCCCTGCAGCCCATGGGTCCCACGGCGCAGCAGATCTCCATGCTGCAGCCTGTGGAGGACCCCCCAGTGGAGCAGGTGGATGTGGCCTGGAGGAGGCTGCAGCCCCTGGAGAGCCCCTGCATGAGCAGGCCCCGGGCTGGAGCTGCAGCCCATGGAGAGGAGCCCACGCAGGAGCAGGGGTCTGGGGGGAGCTGCCGCCCATGGGGGACCTGTGCTGGAGCAGTTTGCTCCTGATGGATGGACCCCGTGTTACAGACCCATGTGGGAGCAAGTTCTTGAAGAGCTGCTGCCTGTGGGCAGCACCACAGGATCAGTTTGGGAAGGATAGCATACCATGGAAGGGACCCCATGTGGAGCAGGGGCAGAGAGTGACTGTAAAGGAGTGATGGAGTTGAAGCATTAGGAACTGACCACAGCTCCCATTGCCCATTCCCCTGTGCCACTCAGGGAGAGGAGGTAGAATTAGGGGGAAGGTATTCCTAGTTTGCTTTTTAGTTTCTCACTGTTCTGCTAGTACTGTCTGCTACTGATAGGTAATAAATCATATTAATCTCCCTATGTTGAGTCTGTTTTGCCCATGACCATATCTGTTGAGTGATCTCCCTGTCTTTATGTCAACCCTTGAGCGGTTTGCATGGTATTTTCTCCCCTTTCCCTTTGAGGAGGAGCAGTGAGAGAGAAGCTGTGGTAGAGTTCAGCTGCCCAGCAGGGTAAAACCGTTACACTAGGAAAGTCAAAACCCACCTGCACTTGTGAATCTTGTGAGAGAAATGACAGAAGGACCTCTACACGTATCATCAGCAAAAGGAAGTTGAGGGTAAAAGTGAGTTCATTCCTGAATAGAGCAGGAGATCCAAAGACAAAGAATATGGAAAAGACCTGAATGATGAACAGACTGTACCTTCAGCAAGTTTGTAAATCTTATAATACTGGTAGTGTCAAGGATACATTGCATATGTCCATTCCTATTCAGAGAGATCTTGACAAGTTGGAGGAATGTGCAGACAGGAACCTCATGAAGTTTCAAAGGGAAATATTAAGTCCTCAAAGGGAAATATTAAGTCCTGTACCTGGGGAGGAACAACACCAGACACAAATACACACTGATGGACAACTAACTGAGAAGCAACTTTTCGGAGAAAGCCCAAGGAATACTTGTTAACCATGCCTAGTGGGCCTTAAGCTCATCCCAAACAAAAAAGACAGTCTGTGAAATGACAAAGATCTAAAATATGCTTTAAGCTATCTTCTTTTTCAAGTAATAGAGATGTTGGAAATTACTTACTAGAAATGATACAAAAATCAGGAAGTATCTAATATTTATTAAAAAATAATTCTGGAATTTTTTGCTTCTTACAGAAACTGTCACGTATAAAATAGTAAGGTATTTGAGCACTAGTAGATATTAGAGGTACATATGCAGTAGGTATCAAGACTCCCACCCAGTACTTTATAACAATTTATTATATGAAATGTTTAAAAGTAAAATTAGGTTTTGCTTGTTTGTTTGTTTGTTTGTTTTGTTTTCATTTTTACATTTCAAATAAAGGAAATGCTTTTATGAGAAAAACTTATGAGAAAAACACAACTTTGCCATTAATTGTTATTATTTAGTATTTTTTCCTATATTGCTGTTTGATTGGCCATTATGAAGATTTACATTGTAGTAAGCTTAGAAGATTGTTGCATCTCAAGGCTCAGCATAAGTCTCAATTTTGGACCGTTTCATACACATGTAGCTTAGCAAAGTAATTTTGTAAAAAATCGCTTAAAATAATATGTATGATTTTTCCTGGTTTTTTTTGGAAAGTTGTTTCACTCCCATTTTTATGGAAACCCTGAAAAATAAATATTTTTGCTGCATGGCAAATGGAAAAAAATAACTTGAAAATGAAAAAAAAAAAAAAAAAAAACAGATATGCAGTATTGGTATTGAATCGAATGTGTATTTTATTGCAGAGTTTATATATGTGGTTTGGAATGGGAACTGCATATCAGCTCTGCATTCCCAAGATTCAGTTATACCATTTGAAATTATTGAAAACTTAAAATTCTTGCCACAGGGGATGTAAGTGACCTACCTAAAGGAAATGTCTATAGGAATCTTAACAGCTACTGTTAGTGAATGTCTTGTACAAGTCTCTTACTATAGATAGGAGGGATATTCACAAGAAAAGATGCATTCCCTTCATTAAAACAATGCTAAGGCTCGGGAGTTTCAAGCTATTAAATATCAATAGTTTTGATTTATGTATTCATATAAATACAGGATTTGAAAAGACATCCTGCAGATTTTGTTCAGAAGCAAAGTTGAATACCTGCATGGAATTATGGATTAAGAAGTGTTTGAGAACTTTGTTGTATCTTTCCGGTGCCTACTGTTTCCAGTTTGCCTAATATTTTATCAGTACAGGATATATATATATATATATCAGTTATTTCTAGGAAAACATTAACAGTGTAATTAATAGTAGCAGAATACAACTGCATGTTAGAAGAATACTTTATGGCACGCAGAGGCCACATATTTCCCCAGCTTGATGTGGAAGTCTGCTGTTACAATACTTTTATTTTGAATATATGCATCACATTCAGTAAATGACCTTCAGCTTTTAAAAATGTAATTATTTGGTCTTTATGGTTCAACCCTTACAGCCTGGCAGCTTTGTCTACCAAGATCAACACGAAACTGTTGTGAATGCTGCCATGTGTTAATCATTTCTGCTCACATGTTGCACTGGGTTTTCACAGATCTTTTCTTCTATACTCCCTCTTTCATTTCAGACATGTTCAGAGATGTTTTAGGTATGTAACTTTAACTGTTCATCTACCAATATTTACTCAAAATCAATATGAGAACATGCATCATTGTTACATATATGTGGCCGGATAATTTCAAATACAAGTAAGAATTCTGCTCTTGTTCCTACTATTTATTTCTTCTAATAATGGTAAACAAAGGAAAGTATCTAATGAAATCATATGGATTTGTATGTATTAAAGTTTCACATGGTACCTGCATAGAAAATTATGATGTTTCTGATATGTTATTCATAATTTCATTTGCAAGCTGTAAAGTGAAACGTGGAAGCCAGTGATGGCAGAGCAATACTATTAAAATATACAAAAATAGAATATCAATAAAATAAAATTGCATGTAGTTTAAACATTTCTGCCCACAGTGAATACAGAGCTGTCTGAAGATGAAACACTCACACTAGAGTGTCCTTCAACTTCATCTATGTATGTATCGCCACTTAGAATGAAAATACATTGTATTCTATGTCCCTCCTCAGGAGGCTGGCTCACTACATAAGTACATGAAAGAGCATATAATATCATATATTATTTATTATACTATTTTGACAAGTACAATAAAAAATAGAATAATCTCTTCAGTTCAAACACTATTCAGTGCAGATACATTTCAAATATATCAGCTGCCTACAGACAGGAGGCAGTATTAGGTGTTTAAGTAGCTAAAGGCAACCTCTTATGAATAAACTCTCTTCCAATAATAAATCTCTGTATGTATATTTTCTCCCTATGATATCACAGTAATTCCTTTCAGTAAAAAGGTAAACAAGGAAATGACCCATTTGCAGTCAGTGGCTTCTGATTTAATCCTGCATTTCAATTACATATATTTACAGTACATGTATATATCAGCTTTCTTTCTCACCCAGAAACCCAGAAAACTAAAATATCAAGTCTCTCTTGTCTTATGATCTGACTTACAAGTACTCATATTTAGGATCTAAAGCAGTAAATAATACATTTTCTACTTAGGGAAGAAATAGTAGAATACATTAAATTTAACATAGCAGACCATCCAAGACATTGTCAAGACATATTTTCAGCATCATTTTATGGTTGCATACAGCAGCACCTTCAACCTTGCCTCCTCCCTTCCTTCAGTACATTCATTCTATAGTTTGTTTTTCAAGTGCTATAGGATCAAAAATGTTGACAGAGTTGAAATGATTTCCCATATTGGCTTCTGCTTAGATAATAATTACAATTTAGATCACTAGGTCTTCATCAGCTATCACACAATCTCAGTTCTCGCTACTACCTTGAAGATCATTCTGAATCTTAAGGGACAAATTGATTGTATACAAAACCTTTGATGTCACAACCACAATAGAGGGGTTCCTGATAGGAATACCTTACTCCTTCACAGTTCTCCAGCTTTGTATTTTTCCCTTGCACAACGATTCAGATTGCAGTCTTTCTTTGGATGATATCTGAAGTTAAACATATTTTGCACAGTTTTGTTTACTATTCAAAAGCCAAAATAGCATTTTATTATCCTTCTTTCAGTTTAATTAAAGGTGTTAAATTTGGTGTCTTCTCCATTAATTTAATTACCCTTTGTCACCAATATGTGCATCATTCCTTCCTGCATTTCTTCATCACACTTCCACAGACCAGTTAAGAGTCATTAAGACGAAAAAGGTACAAAAGGCTTAATATTCTGATATAAAATCCTACTTCTAAACTGCGATGAACTCTAGTGGAAAGAGAAGTAATTTTACATTTTATTTTATTTTTTCTAATTACTTTTCAATTCTTTTTTTATATTATTATTTTTTAAGAGGGAGGTGATCTATATGTAAAATCACTACATGTAACACATAAAAGAATAGATGATATTTAGGAACACAGAGCCTAGCTCCTGGATCTTACAGGACTTACAGGACCTTTTTTTTTTTTTTTTTGTCTACTATAAAAGTTTTCTTGAATGCTGCATTATATTAGAGAACTTTGTGGCAAAGCAGAAATTCCCTATTTAAGAAAATAAGATAGTAGCTTAAGAATGTAGCTTAAAAAGTAAAAACAAACAAACAATCAAAAAACAAAGGAAAACAAAACATCAGATGTCATGATCTGTTTAAGCAATATATTAGTTATTTTACTGCATTAGATTAACTCTACTTAAGAATTATTCTGATTAAGCTAAATATTAAGATACAGTAGCACACACAGTAAAATCTTGGAAACTGGTAAAACATTGTCCATTTCAAAATTTACTCAAACACTTAGCATAGTGTTTAAGAAGAAACCCAAAAGAAGTTCTTAAAAAAAAAAAAAATAATAATAATAATAAAATCACTACTGATTTTATGAAAGCATATTTTCCCATTTTTATAAAACTGCCCAGGTTTGGGCCCAGTTTAACTAGATCAAAGAGATTATAGAACTGGCTCTCAGAAATCCTTTTTGAGTTAGTACCTTGACTATTTTTGCATCTGGACTTTTGATAACAGTGGAAGCTTCAAAGCTCCAAGTGATTTCTGTCTCAGTGTTTGGCTTCCAGGCTGCCTTTCTCCAGGGAGGCACACACTGGAGCAATAAAACCTTCTCTGAATGTGAGCAGAGATTGCGCTTTTCCTCCACTGACACTGACAGGAGGCAAGGAGATGTACAAAGAGTGAAAGGCAGCTTTAAGGTGAGGTTATATGTTAGAATTGATGTAATGTAACAGTTTACTGCAGCAAAAAGGAGGAAATTCCTCCTTCCATTCCATTTCTCCAGCAGCCTCAGTCCCCCTGGTCCTTTCCTGATGTGATTCGGGTGTTAGATTCATCAGAACCTTAGCTGACATGATTAAGTTTCTAAACTATATATATTTTTCCTGCTGGCTTAGCTTTCCATCAGGCTTATCCTTAGAGTGGTTCATGGAGGGGGTTAAAAAACTCCAGCACAAAGCAAACTGCTGAAAAGACTATCCAGAAGAGGACAGTAACAGGGTAAGGACATAGCACCACATCTCTTTGGTGCTGACAAGATGCTAAAGTGGCTTAGTCATTGCATCATACACATGCATGCCCTCACTTCCTACAAAGAATAATGCCATTCTCCCAAACATATGCCTTCCAGTAATGGGCAGAAGAGGACTGTCTGTCCCACATAAACTAAAGTAATCTGAAGAGCCTTTGTAAACACAAGGGTGGTGGAGGAGGAGGCAACAACAGGCAACTATTTGATTGCAGAATAGGCAAAAATATTATATGATTGGTTGACACAGATTATAGTAAGAAGCTAAATATTGTCTTGAACACAGGATGGACAGAAGGAGAATGAAATTGACTGTAGAGCAAGGAAGACCAGATACAGGAGTGATGTTTAGGTAGTGTCAAAGTACTAAATAACTACTTTCTTAAGTTTATTAATGACTTTTTTTTTTTTCATGACTTCACAACATGGAGGAGACAGTTTATTAATCCCTTTTAGTCCTAGAATGTATACAAATAAACAGTTGTAAAATGCATATTTCTTCTATATTTCTTCAAAAACATCTTTTATTATAGGTTTATAAAGTCTTATAAAGTAGAACATGTTAAGTTTGAGCTTCGCTTTGATTCATCATTCAGCACCAGAAAAGTTCAACCTGAAAAACTCAAGTTGAGCAAAAAGGATAGCAGGAAATATTGGAGAAAGAAGGCAAAGTTTAGAGACAATTATCAATTCCTCCTTGATTCAGAGTGTACTTTGATTTTATAGAGAAATCTTTGATCATTAAATATACAGTAGTGGACTCCACATTTTAAAACACAAACATAAATGCTCCTTGGTTCATGTGAAAATATGTATTTGCCAAGGTTTCTTAATGTTAATTGCTATTCAGAAAGAAGTCAAATCAGGGCTTCATTTATTTTAAAACAAAACTGAGCATAATGACAACACATCTTAGAAATATATCCCAAGTAATTACCATATAGAATATGTATGTTTCATACTGTTTAAATAATGGAAATTTGGAATATAAAATAATTAACAAAAAGCAGTCAAAGAATTCTTTAAAATTATTTGAAACATTTTTTTCATCTGCTTTAAATTCTAATGAAACAGCTTTCAAAATTCAGAAGTTATGGACAATTGTAAAGTGTAATTAGTCTCCAGTAGTAGCTGGAAGAGCAAAACAAAGTACTTTTATGTCCAAAAAAATAATCTACCTTTCAAAGTCTTATAAATAGACACAGCTTAAGACGGAAACTGATCATTGTTTAAGAGCAAACAAGGATACTTAGGGATACACCCTAAGCCTGACTCTACTCTCATTACTCCATTGACTTCAATCTAATGACTTCCAACAGTAGAAGAAAGAAGCAAACTGGATATTAATTGACATTCAGAACAAAATATATCACTATAATTTCTTCAGGAAAGTTGTTTATCTCTCTATGTGAGAATGCTATTGCAATGACTACATTAAGATAAAAAAGCAATACTGAAGCTCCAAAAATGAAATAAGATTTTTAATTGCACCTGGGAAAAAAATGCTGCAAAGAGCCCTATGCATTTATTGGCAAGGAGATGCCAAACGTGGATGTTTTAGAATAACTTTCACCCTCAGCAATGTAAGAAGGAGAAGGAGAAGGAGAAGGAGAAGGAGAAGAAGGAAAAAAAGAAAGGAAAATTCCAGTGTTGTTCAATTTATTCATCAACAACCTGGATGATGGAACAGTGCACCCTCTGCAAGTTTGCTGATGACACAAAGCTCGGAGGAGTGGCTGATACCCAAAGAGGTCTGTGCTGCCATTCAGAGGGAACTTGACAGGATGGAAGGTTGTGCTGAGAAGAACCTCACAATGTTCAACAAAGGCAAGTGCAGGATCCTGAACCTAGGGAGCACCTGTCAAGGTGGGGCGTTTCCTACTGGAGTGCATCTCTGCAGAGAGGGACCAGAGGGACCTGGTAGACCATGAGCCAGCAATGTGCCCTTGGGGCCAAGAAGGAGAATGGGATCCTGCGCTGCATTCAGAAGAGTGTTGCCAGCAGATCAAGGGAGGTGATTCTCCCCCTCTACTGAGCCCCAGTGAAGCCACACCTGGAGTACTGTGTCTAGTTCTGGGCTCTTTTCTGTTGTGCTCAAAGAGAGGATGAGAGGCAACAGGCACAAACTGAGGCACAAGAGGTTCTGGCTGAATATGAGAGGGCATTTCTCATACAGGAAAAAAAGAGAGAAAAGAAAAAGAAAAAGAAAAAGAAAAAGAAAAAGAAAAAGAAAAAGAAGAAGAAGAAGAAGAAGAAGAAAAAGAAAAAGAAAAAGAAAAAGAAAAAGAAAAAGAAAGAAAAAGAAAAAGAAAAAGAAAAAGAAAAAGAAAAAGAAAAAGAAAAAGAAAAAGAAAAGAAAAAGAACAGAAAAAGGAAAGGAAAAGGAAAAAGAAAAGGAAAAAGAAAGAAAAAGAATTAAAAAGAAAAAGAGAAAAAGAAAAAGTGTAAGGGTAATTCTGTTGCAGAAAAAGGAGTGCGAACACTAAAATCTACAACAAAAACATTAGTAAAATAAACCTTAAACCAGATGCCTAAAAGTCCAAGTTTTCTTAATCTGAAATCAGGACTTTCCAGAAAGTGAATAGACGTAGTTATTACAGGTTTTCAAATGAGGTTTCATCTCATTTTCGAAAAATAAATACATAAATAACATTCTTTGGAAGCTTCTCAAAACAAATTACTTTGCTTACATTTTATCAAGCTATGGCTGGCCATAGAACAAAGGAATACAAATCCACTTTTAAAAATTAAACAAAAATAGATAAATTTGAATAATATTACTTGAAAGACATTGTTAATTAATTTAACCATGGACTTCTCAATATTTTTGTTAGCTATATACCTTTCAACAGGAAGAACAGCTACTTTGAAAATGCAAACTTTTTCTGTTAGGAGGATATAAGGAATCAAAGTTGTGTTATTATTCAATCCACATTCTCTTAAAAGATGAGGACAGAGGCATGAGAAGAGACTTCTGTTACTTTTATTTTTTATTTTTTTAATGCAAAGATGAATAAATATCTACTCAGTTGCTTAAATATAGCGGCTTAAATATGTGTCATGAATGAACTAAGAGCTTGGAAGATAGAGCACAAGACTTAATCAGAGGCCTGCATCTTTTTGGACTTAGATGTCGTATTGCTCTGCAGGGTAGCCCACCATTTAAGAAGGTACATCACAGTTTGAAAACATGCTGAAGATTTTCAACCAAAATAAGAGAGTTTTGCAAGCATGAACTATTTTTCTTATGTTCCCTGATTCTTTATGTGCTATACAGTCAGATGTGATTCTGAGGGTCCTTTCATTCTTTCCTTTCATTCTTGCTCTCCATTCCATCCTTTCATTCTTGCTCTCTCACAATTGTGAAATTATGTGTTTGAAAACCTTTGCTGTATGTCATTAGTCCTACTTAACTCTTAACAGTTCTGTGTACTAACTGATTGTGTTGCAGAGCTAATGGTCTGTGTATAAACTGTACTTGAAACAAAGGAATGCACTTTACAAATTCTGTAAAGTGACAAGGCAGTTCTGAAATCAAAAAAGACATGTAAAGGTTAGGAAAAAAAAAAAAAAAAGTTCAAAGGTCATGGTACAGTCTCATGTTAGAACTATCCAGTTCTTGTCTGAAAGCATTTATTCTAGTTTAGCAACTTCTATTTTTATCAAGGCACCCATGCCCTTCCTTCTCTAAGATGTTTTTCTGGTAGTAGCCTGGTAAAGTTCAAAGAATAGATAATGTGAAAGAGTCATGTTTTTTCTTTTTCAAAATCTTTAAAAGTGATGTTACTTATATTCTCTGTTTGGAATTAGGATGGTTAGCATAAATTCTATTTATAACACAAGCAAACAAGGGAGGGAAGTAGGTCTTCTAGTAGGTCTTTTTTTTTTTTTTTTTTTCCCACCAGACAGATTCTACGTAATATTTTAACCTTATTGATGTTCACTCCAAAAAAAAAATAAAAACCAACTAAAAAAAAATATAAAAAAACAACAGGGAAAAAAAAAAAAAATTGAAAAAAAAAAAAAAAAAAAAAAAAAAAAAGGTCAAAATTAATCTTTTATGATTAGTCTAGCACAAAGCAAAGAAGAAAGGAATGAAATCTAAGAAGCTATCAAGGAAGGAATACAGTCAACACTTCAGTTTACTCAAGCTAAGTAGAGCACAGAAGATAAGCTGTAGTGACCAAGGACTGCTGAAGAATGTGAACAAGACAGTGCCATTTGCTGTATTTCAGTAAGTTCCCCAGGGATTTTTTTTTTTTTTTTCCTGAAGAAATAAAAGTGGTTTTGCTTTGTTTTGTTTTGTTTGAAAAAATCTTTATCATAGGGAAGAATAAAAAACAGCACCTTGAAAGAGCACCTTGAAAAAAATAGCACCTTGGATTTAGCGCCTTGAAACAAAAATAAATAAATAAATAAATAAATAGATTTGTGCTTGGGTTTTCTTCCTTCAGAGATCTCAAGTAAAACCCTAAGAAATCAGAAGCAACTATTCCAAGTGTTAAGTGGGTTTCATCTGCTTATGCTATACCACATTTTATAAAGTAGTTTTTGACAAAAATATCCTAAAAACATTTAAGATGAACTCATGAAGTTCCAGACGCAAATAGTATAATATATGGGCACACTATACTTCTCTATCAAGAAGGGGTATAGCTGTGACTGCACAGCATACATAGATAAAACACAAAGCCAGCAATGTGAACATAAATATTGAATATAAAGCTATTATTCTTTATTTATTTCCTGATATTTAATATAACCCTACCATTTTATGTATGCATCTATGTATATAAGTATTTATTGTGTTTCATCTTACTTTGAAGAAAATATAATCAAATATATGTTGTTATATTGCTGCTGGTTACTCCCCAGTGCAATGTATTAGAGGCAATTATATTTAATTAGCTACTTCTTAAGTGATCCAACATTTAAGAAGAAATATATAATTGGACCCAAAGAAGACAATATTGAATAAGTACTGGAAAAGTTAGGTTTTTGTTAAAGCAGACTGTAATAAGAAATGCTCATATCACCTTCTGAGGCTTTGATGCTCAAAAGTGATTGCATAAAATTCTGAAACATCCACGACTGCCAGCATTTTAAGCGGGCTCTATATATTTGAACCAGAAGCTTGAGAGGCTGGGACAAACAAAGGCAGTGCAAATATTCCATTTAAAAAATAGCTTGCTGATAGAAGGAACCTCTAGGGAAAGTTTAATGAAAACCTCTTTGCCTCAGTCTTTCTGATGTCCATAGCAAAGGAAATACTTTAACAGAGTTCCTTGGAAATGGGACAGAAGCAATCTTTATTGTTTTTCTTTCACCCTTTTCAAGGCTCTGGAGGACAGAAACTTTCAGGTGTTGCATACATGAGCAACACATACTGATGGATTTTATTATTAATGTTTTGAAAATATTCCTTAAATAGTAGAAGCTAAACACACTAGAAAATGCTCATATCTCAGACTTACCAATTTTAACCCGCTATTGGCCTCTGAAATCTCCTTCTGCCCCTATCTTGTTTAACTATTACTACCATACTGCTTTCTTTTAGCAGTACATAAAAACTATGACAACCATCTGACACATGCAACTGAACATCCAGTTCAGAATATCCACTGCACTACCAAGTGCTCCATACACAAGCTCATACATTGTTTACTTTTGGGAGCATGCAACAGCACAGCAAGTGCACTGGAGAAGAAGCTACAGGTATGACTTTTTTTTTTTTTTTTTTTTTTTTTTTTTTTCTCCTAGGACTTTACTCTTGCCTAGCCCGGCATCTGTCTTTTTGTGTTCAAATCTCAGAGCATGTACTCAGGTAGGGTGTAAATTCAGGAATAAATAAAGGCCCAGACTTGAATACGGCAGTGCTTTTTCCATATCTGCAGCAACTCCCGCGCTTGGAACTGTTCAAAAATGTCTGTCTGTTTCTGCAGTTTAGAGAGATCTTTCATTTTTAGGTCAGCCTGCCTCACAAGCTGCACTGACAGACATACAGTAAGATTTCCAGACTAGGAGGCAGATGCTGTACCTCTTATTTAAACACAAAAGTTTAAAATGCAAGAAATTGCCTTACATATTTTGTTTTAAACACATGCACACACACACACATTTTGGTATATAATCCTTGTGCTTTACTAAGAAGCTCCTGGAGTCTGGCAGCACAGATGCAACAACAGGCTTCTGTTGCATATCTCACATTGGAGATTTTGAGAATTAAATATCCTGCTTCCCCATGCAAAAGGGTAGAATATCACAGCATAAAAGAAAATATGTATCTCCATAATTAATTTGTCATACTTTAAGTTCTGTCCTTACCCCCATTTGGAAAATATTTTGAGATAAATAGTTACCCATAACAAATATGAGAATTATGATTTTGCTTTTCATTATTCATTGCTTCAGAAGAAAAAAAATAATAAAAATAATATCTGGCCAGTTACTATTAACTTGTGGCAATATTTTATGCAGTACAATGGATTTTTGCTTTTTTTTTGTTAAAAGGTTGGCGTTATTATTTGCCTGGGGGGGAAGGTGGGGGGGGGGGGGAGGGGGGTTGCTGACAAAGCACTTGGCAGCAGGTACAAAACATCTATGGTAAGCATATCAGAGTATTTTACCAGCAAATATGCTGCAATAAAGTGCTATCATACAATCCATACATATTACTTAGTTAACATTTTTCTTAACATACCTGGATTACTAGTTCATTATATCACTACCTGATAAATAGTGTGGGTAATGAATTGAGAGAGTAACTACATACCTTCAGGAAGAACCTGCCCGATAACAATAATCCATTAGAAAAAACTGGCAGTATCCTCTGATCTATTGCCCGCAAAGCTATGACTTGATGGAGAGTTTCATTCCCTCTGCTCAACACTCCAGAAGAAAATCAGCACAATTTAAATATTTCTCAGGATGTGACAGCTCTCTAGATCCCTGGTTGCATTCTGTTCCCAGGGGTTGACAATCTGGTGTTCCAGTGTGCACAGAGCAGTGAAGATGAATTGAAAAAGCTTGAGATAAATTAGGGATGGCTAAGTTAAAATTGTCTCTGCTCCCGAGTCTCTCATCTGCAGTCTGCAAACCTATTTTGCTGTGAAAAAGCTAGATGGCAGGCTGCTTCAGTGAGTTCTTCTTAAGCGACAGGGAGCATTTTCAATGAAGAAAAATTCTCCCATTATCTAAGCTAATGTGACTGCAGCTAAATCTAGTCTTTAAAGTGTCTACTAGCATGAAATTCATTCCCAATGTTACATTCTTTCAAGATACAGGTAAAAAAATAAAAATAAATAAAATAAAATGAAGGGGAAAAAAAAGAAAAACAAAACAAAACAAACAAACAAACAAACAAACAAACAAAAACATAGGACCACCCTAGATATTTCTGTCTGAAAGAAATATTCAAACTTTTTTAGCTGACAAGTGATAACATGATTTTTGATATAGCTGTGTCCGGTAATCTAAGTAGGAGAAATTTTCACTGTTTCACAAACTTCCTTGGCCTATACTCAAATTATCCTTCTGCTAACTATTATTTCTGTTTGGCTTTTAATGGTTATCTGACTCATGGTCAGCCTTCAGTCCGCCAGGAATCCCAGGTCCCTCTCTGCAGAGCTGCACTCCAGCGGATAGGCCTTCAGCCTGTGCTGGTGCTTGGGGTTATTCCTCCCTAGGTTCAGGACCCTGCACTTGCCTTTGTTGAACTTCATAAGATTTTTTACCATCCAACTCTCCATCCTGTCCAGGTCCCTCTGAATGGCAATACAGCTCTCTGGGGTATCAGCATCTCCTCTGAGCTTTGTGCTGTCAGCAAACTTGCTGAGGCTTCACTCTATTCCATCATCTGGGTCATTGATGAGTAAGCTGAACAAGACTGGACCCAGTACTGAGCCCTGGGGGACACCACTAGCTACAGGCCTCCAACTTGACTTTGTGCCACTAAGCACAACCCTCTGAGCTCTGCCGTCCAGCCCGTTCTCAGTCCACCACATTGTCCACTCATCTATCCCACACTTCAGGAGTATGTCATTTAGAAAAAAAAATTCATGGTTACTGAGAGAAAAAGTGTTCCACTTCAGCTGTGATTCTTATGTCAAACTTTTTCATTTGTTTTCATTTTCAAGTATTCCCAGCTGGTTGAGGAAGGTAATCCCTTTCCTGGGATCACCTTCAGCCCTGGTGAGACCACACCTGGAATATTTTGTCCAGTTCTCATCTCCCCAGTGCAAGAGAGACATGGAGCTACCTCTGAGAGTCCAGTGAAGTCACCACAAAAAAAAAAAAAAAAAATTAGATGACTGAGAGAGCTGGGCCTGTTCATCCTGGAGAAGAGAAAGCTCAAGGAGGATCTTATCAATATATATAAATACCTGCAGTGTGGGTGCAAAGAAGATGGGGCCAGGCTCTTTTCAGTGGTGCCCAGTGACAGGATAAAATGCAACAGGCACAAAATAAAATGCTGGAGGACTTCTTTACTGTGAGGGTGACTTAGAACTGCAAAAGGTTGCCCAGAGAGGCTGTGGAGTCTCCTTCCTTGGAGATCTTCAAAAGGACATGGTCTTGGGCAACCTGCCCTAGGTGTCTCTGCTTGGGCAGAGGGACTATTCTGTGATTTCCAATTTGTTTAGGAACAACCAGAACCCTCAGTTCATAGCGCCAGTGATCTTTTTTTTCTGTTAAAATGTTTACTAGTTTTGTTAAGATTTTTGTTAAGATTATCTTAAAATTCTTTCTAAAATAGGGGTAGATTTAATTACTTTTTCTTCTGCTCACACAGGTACAATATCTACTGCTAAAGACAGAGAAACTGCCCGGAAAAATCATTACCCAATTGATCAAGACCTCACTGCGTGACAACCCAGCTGTAAAATTCCCAAAGTCATCCCTCCTTCTCAGTAGGATAAAGCTTAATGGAAAACTTCAGTGCTGAAAGTCACCTTCTAGCCTTAAAGACAGGTTTGGTTTGTGTGTGATCTTTATAAGTTTTAGAGAAAACATCACTCACGTCTCCCCTCTTTCTTTTGCTACTTCTTCCTGGAACAACCAGTGGCTTAGAGCCTCAGTAACTTGTGTCAAATAGCCACACCAGTATCTCAGCTTCCATTCATGAAAATCTACAAGTTTGAACAACAATAGAAAAAATAATAATAATTTGTCATTTATAATAGTATCATTATTTTACAAGGTGCAGTTTATGCATATTAAATGGTTTGAATATGCAACAACAAAAAATCAGTTTCTAGGAGGCTTGGTTTTAGATTTTTGGATGTGATATGGAAACAAGTTGAGAAGCAATTTCACCAAAATTTCTCAGTGAAATTCTCAGCTTTGATCACAGATTTACTGCAGCATTCTCTTCTTAAGGGAATGGGGGTAAGGG
>NC_048893.1:49330255-49382298 GCF_011077185.1 Oxyura jamaicensis | reverse complement strand
AAGGAAGGAAGGAAGGAAGGAAGGAAGGAAGGAAGGAAGGAAGGAAGGAAGGAAGGAAGGAAGGAAGGAAGGAAGGAAGGAAGGAAGGAAGGAAGGAAGGAAGGAAGGAAGGAAGGAAGGAAGGAAGGAAGGAAGGAAGGAAGGAAGGAAGGAAGGAAGGAAGGAAGGAAGGAAGGAAGGAAGGAAGGAAGGAAGGAAGGAAGGAAGGAAGGAAGGAAGGAAGGAAGGAAGGAGAAAATATTCTGATGTTACAAAACATCAAAAGACAGCAGCATCAAGTGTTATGGATGTTATGGACAGAAGTTAAAAAGGTGAGCACAGAGCATATTGTAACTCTGTGAAGAGATACCTACTAGGATAACAGGAATTTTAACTGTTTTAAGAATACTTTGACCTTACTGTAGCTCCACATTTATATATGTCAGAACTTTATGAAAATTAATTTCTAGGAGGCAATGTTATACACTGGTCCTATTTGGCTTTTAAACTTAAACAGTAGTGTGACTCCAAAGTTACACAGAAGAAGCAATCTAAAGCATATAAGAAAACTGTATATAATAGGGTATACTGAAAGATGTATATGTGGCTAAATTTTGAAAACTACAGTTCTCCCCCAACAAGTAATTCTCAGTGAGTAAATTAAATCAATTTAGATAAAAGTTTATTTTTTCAGTATATGCACACACAAGCACACGCATAATAATATCAGCATATGCATGTATATAAACATTTAGTAAAATTTTTAAGTAGCTTTTTTATTATTGCAGATTGAACTCTTGTATAATTTTAGCTGCATCGTATATTTCTTCACTGTTCGATCTTGATATAGGTGTCACATTCTGTTAGTGACTTCATGGCTTTAGGCCATAGTTTGTTGCTAGTTTTTCTTTCTTACATTCTTAGAGGATTAGGTCTAGTTGAAAGTAAAATGCTTGAAAAATATTTTAGCTGACCCTAAGATTTCATAATAGAAGATCAAGTCTGGTGAAGCCACACTCCAGTACTGTGTACACTTCTGGGGCCATCGCTACAAGAAAGACATCAAGGCCTTGGAGCATGTCCAGAGAAGGGCTATGAAGCTGGAGAAGGATCTAGAACACTAGTCCTATGAGAAGTGGCTGAGAGAACTGGGATTGTTTTGTCTGGGGAAGAGGAGTCTCTGGAGAGACTTTATTGCTCTCTACAACTACCTGAAAGGAAGTTGTGCAGAGCTGGGGGTTGGCCTCTTCTCGCAGGTAAGTAGTGATAGGACTAGAGGGAATGGCCTCAATTTGTGCCAGGGGAGGTTCAGGTTGGAAATTAGGAGACATTTCTTCTCAGAAAGAGTAGTTAGGCATTGGAACGGGTTGTCCAGAGAGGTGGTGGAGTCACTGTCCCTGGGGGTGTTTAAGGACAGGTTGGATGTGGTACTCAGGGACATGGTTTAGTCAGTAATATTGATGGTAGGGGGGCAGTTGGACCAGATGATCTTGGAGGTCTTTTCCAATCTTAATGATTCTATGATTCTAAGTGAGCCTCCACTATGGGGTTACTTTAATCAAAGGTACAACGACTACATAGTCTGCTCTCCTGACAGTAGTCTTTCTACACTAACGACTTGTAGCATGGATATCTAGTGCTATTCTAGTAGAAGATATCCATGATAGAAGTACATAAATTTGGTGAGGAAATTTATACATTGGTGTGCTATTTGGGCCTAACATGACAACTTCAGTATGAGAAATTTTTAAAAACAGGAATGTGCCCTTAGAACTTGGAATGATTTTGGCTACCATCAGCTGAAGAACTCTCTTCAAACTTCAATCTACCACTTTATATGCTTCCCAGAAGAATCATGGAATCATTAAGGTTGGGAAAGACGTTCAAGATCATCTGGTCCAAACATGACCCTTCTAACAATGTCACCCATTAAACCATGTCCCTAAGCACCATGTCCTTCCTTTCCTTGAACACCCCAATGGCCAGTGACTCCACCACTTCCCTGGGCAACCCATTCCAATGCCTGAATACTCTTTCTGAGAAGAAATGTCTCCTATTTCCCACTAATACCTCCTCTGGAACAAATTGAAGCCATTCCCTCTAGTCCTATCACTACTTATATGTGAGAAGAGGCCAACCCCCAGCTCCCCACACCTTTCTTTCAAGTAGTTGAAAAGAGCAATAAGGTCTTTCCTGAGCTTCTTTTTCCCCAGACTAAACAACCCTAGTTCCTTCAGCTGCTCCTTATAGGATTTGTGTCCCAGGCCCTTCACCAGCTTCATAGCCTTTCTCTGGACACGTACCAGGGCCTCAATGTTCTTCTTGTACTGAGGGGCCCCAAAGTGAACACAGTACTCGAGGTGCAGCCAATTGAGAACTAGTGAGATGAAAAAGAAAGCAAGTATAGGCTCTGAAAAGCTGATGTTCATTCTCCTTTTTTACTGTTCATAAAATTCCCACTTTCAAGCCTTCTTCATTGTGCCTTTTAGAAAAGCAAGCATTTCCATACTGGAACATACAATATTAAAAAGAAAGATTTTATTTTGCTACACAAAATATACAGGTAGATAGAGTCTCTAGTTTTCTTTCCATACTAAAGTAGTGCACTAACAGATTGCAATGGAACAATCATGTCCCAAAGACCATTTAATAATTTCAGATGGCCCCAGATAAGTAGAAGATATGAGGAAAACTCAACACAATACAGGAATTTCTAACTTGAAATTCTGAATGAGGATATGCTTGCCATAATTCTGCCTTATACAAAATTATCAATCACTCTCTGACAACAGCAGACACCATTTCCTTGCTTCCATCTTAGCCTTAAAGCTTGACACATGATCCCTGTTCCAGATTGCACATTTTCTTATAAATCTATGTAAAGCTTAAATATTTTATGAACAGGTATATACATGGAAGAACACATACAATAACATAATTGCTTTATGAAAAGTTGACTATACCTACTATCACCAAGATGTGAAGACTGGAAATGTAAGATCCACAAAACATAACATTTCACTGAGAGATCCTGACATTGTATTTTTGGAGGTATAATTTCCATGGTATCTACTCTTGTTCCATGTATTGAATATGAAGTTGGAATGTATTATGCACATTCCTAAAGCCAGTCTTTCACTTATTTGTTTCAACCAAAAGGAAATCAGATCATGCTCTCTGACATCACCCAGTTATGCAAATCACAACACAGGAACAGGGAGTACATAGGATATTTGCTCTAAAACACTAATATACACACTCCTATATTTAATGTCATAAAGATAAAAATGGAAACTGAAAGAGGAGTTACAATCTCTTACTGTTGAAATTCAAAGTGTAAAAAATAAAATAAAATAAAATAAAAAAATAAACATCAAACACATCCACCCTTCCTTCACCCAACTTTGCTGTCACTGTTGAATGTTTCCAGGTTTCTTCCCAGCTGGAATTTTTATTTCATACTTCAATTTTAATAAACATTCCCAAGAAGTTTTTTGTTCTTGTTGCTTCTTTTGATAATTCTATTTAAATCTGCATACATCACATAAAAAAAATCTTTCTTAAAATCCATAAAGCTTGTGCTACACAGACTGAAATCTCAGCAGCTGTATGTGAATAGAGAGCATCTGATTAAGATATTGGAGGAAAATAAAGTAAAACAACCTCCATGTGACATAATTCCAACTAAACAGATCAGGTCTTTTAGACACTACTACAATACAAATAAATGTTTCTCTATAGCAACAATGTCCTAAGAAATGAGCAGGGGCAATCATGGAATATAAATATCATGCCTACTGCAGGAGTAAACTGCAGGATTCAGAGCACATTCAAGCATGTCCAAATCTTTAGGTTTGTGCAGAAAGCTTGTGCTGAGCTCTGAGGTTTTATAAATGGTTTTGCAGTGAAAAAAAAAAAAAAAAAAAGACAAAACAAACAACCAACAACAACACAAACAAACAAACAAAAACCAACCAACCAAACAAAAAATGAACATCCTGAATTTAAGGTATACAAATATATAAATATTTATAAGGATCATAGAATGTTATTTGTTCTATTGAAATTTAATAATTATATAATATTAAGATTATCTTACAAATAAAATATCAGGGGAAAATGTCTCCTTTTATGTTATTTTACTAATATCTTATAAGGATATTTTTAAAAGTAGAATATGAAGAAAAAGATAGGAAGGTACACATCTTGTTTCTAGGTGCCCCATCAAAACAGAAGAATGAAAAAGGATGATACAATACCCAATAAAAAAAAAAAAAATAAAAAAATAAAATAAAATAAAATAAAATAAAATAAAATAAAATCAGAATTTTATTCAAAAGCTTTCAGGTATTATTCATTTTTGTGTTTCATTTTTTATGTAGAACTTAGTTATTAATCTTAAAAACTGAGGAAAAAGTAATTGCATCTTGATAAAACAGCTTGTATCATGAATGTATAGCACATTTATCTAGAAGATACCAGTCCTGGGGCATGAGAAACTGTCTACCACTAATGAAAATAGTGGCCAGGTGATCAGATATCTTTGGGTGAATAGATCACTATTGAGAATCATCTAATAATTTGCTCAAAGTCAATAATTCAGGATTATGAATCCTAGTTTCTTCTGTTATTTTATCTCCATATTATCCATATTTTTCAACAGATTATATTATTAAAGGGGGGGTGGTGGTTACTGCATTTCAAAAGAAATCTGGTCAAATAAAACCTTGCCTATTGTGTATAACATTTAACACATTTCCCCTATCTACTGTACACCTGAATTTGATTTTAACATGTTTTAGAGACATTCATTTCAAAGATAAAGTGTCAGGCTGCCTTCATAGAGAACACAAAGAGCTATCATTTAAGCCAAACAACAACAACAACAACAAGTAGCAAAATAAAGCTAAATAAATTTTATTTCAGCTTCTCTGTTTTAGTCGTCATTAGAAAAACATCACAGAGATACAAAAGCACAGCCTTCCTGTACACTTGTCATGACAAAAGAAATTGTCACTCATTTCAGCAACGAATGTAAAGATGCATTACTGCACTTTGTTTAACGTATTTTCATATCTACAGTCTCTTGGGCATAACAAACTGCATTGTACAAAGGTACAATAATGTATATCCTCCTAACATAAAGAATATTTGGAAAATTATTTTTAAATCCAAACAATTTATCTGCAGTCAGATTAAACAAAAAATCAACAACAACAAAAAGCACAATATATGACTGTATGGATGAAAAGTCCTTTGGAAGGCTATACAAGAACTTCAGTTCAAAGGAATAGCTTTCCCATCAAACAACTAAACAACAGAAATATTACCACAATTGACCACATTGATCTCATCATTCATAGTACTAAGTTATTTTAAACTAATATAAATAATATATATATTTTTTTAAAATAATGAAGGTAATAATAAACACAATAATAAAAGTTTTTTTTTTTTTTAAATTGTTTAACTTCCTCAAAACAAGATTCATGATTACAAGAAGAAATAGAATAAAGCTGGTATACAAATTATTTACTACCATACAAGATTCCTTAGCTAAGTAAACTAAACATTTCTGGAACTAGGAAATCCGTATGACTATGCCCTCTGGAATGTTAGTGTTAAGTTTGTAATATTTTGGCATACCAGAGATGTTTTGGAGGATGGTTACATATGCCAATATTTAAAAGAGCAAATGACATGTGGAAATAATTTAGAGAAAATCTTAGAGTGGTCATGAATAAAATCATGCTGTATCTGAAGCAGATTTTAGTAAAGGCTCAAATAAGAAAAATATGAAGAGGAGAAACTATACATGGATGTAGAAGGGAGGAGAGAGATTTTGATGAATATATATAAAATGTTTTGCATTTTAATCATATATATGTATATAAATGATTAAAATGCAAAACATTTTGTGGAAAGAGTTTGATGTGACTGAAATGCTATAGGTACCACAGTGGTTGCCTGCCAGGTTGCCTACCTAACTCTTTGTTTTCCTTGGTTATCTGGGTTAAATCTTTCAGCTGTGTAAGCCCCAACTTCCTAAAAGCATACCTGGTGCATGTGCATTATTCCTTCTGCAGCACTGATCTACTGAATCTTGAGTAACATTTGTTACTCAATTCACAGCAAAGTCCTTTCATGTGGTGACAGATTATGCCTTTTAATTGAATGAGGTGGTCAAGTTCTTTGATGTATAGCTAAGTACATTGGATTTGAAACAGTAATAATTTAAGCAGGCTTGTTACTCATTTCCATGAAGGATATCAAACTAAATTAGCTCAGTTGTACTTTGGGGATTTTAGAAAATAACTAATGAATTATTTGGTGCTTAATCTCCCTCTGAGACTTGCACAGCTTCTTCTGTTTGAAACAGTTGCTAACACTTCCTTTACTGATCATCATAACTATTAATGACATCTCTGCTGCTGCACCTAGATACATTTTGATTCATTGACTTGCATAAAAACCAGGTCATTCACACTTCTGATAACAGCAGAGAGTCTACCAAATGTCTGTCAGCTATGTTTTAGTTATTTGTTGTGCTATAGTAAGTCACTATCTGAAAAATGCATCACCCCACTTTAGAAAACTCAAAATTAAAAAACTAAATTAAATTCAGTCTACAGTTGGCTTTTACATACTGTTTGCATGGTTTCTTGGGCACACATATACTCTCCAAATAATCCAGTGATTCCATGTAAAATCATTTAAAATGTATAGGGTATACTTTTGTATAAAAATAATTTCTTGATGAGAAACGCCATCACTCTTTAAGAGATGAAAAATATTTCTGCCTAATTATTGATTTTAAATGTTCATTGCACTTTACAAAAAAAAAAAATAAATAAATAAAAATGTGACATGTCAGTTTGACTATACAATTTTTCCCCCAACAACCACATTTTAAAGTACTAAATTTACCCATAATGGAATTCTCTTAAAAGAATGTGGGGAAACATAAGGAGAATAAAAACAAAGAGAACATTTACCCCAATAAAACTTTCACATACACTCATTAAATGCAGCATAGAGAAAATCTTATTTTACTCTCCCAGTGCTCTTTTTACTATGAAATAAATTAATACAGCACTTTTCTTCTCACTGGTGAAAACAAAATTAGTTCTTTCACAAAGAAATTGCTTGTATATTTAAAAATGAACTAATTCTTAACACATATATTTTGTTTTTACTTTCTCAGATTTTTCATTAGCATCATGCTGCAGATCAGATTTAGTTCTACTCATCCAGATCACAGAATGGATCAACTTGTGTCTTACAAGAGCTGAGCAGAGCACAGCAGTTGCCATTATAGTATTCAGCAGAAATTTCCCCTAGAATTCCTCCTGGTGCAGAAGTTCATCCACATCTCCATTTTGCAGTGATCAGCTATGTGATATCCCATGGACTTCTCTTTCATGCTGCTAAATGAGGCAGAGCATCCTCACTGACACTTCTTGAAGAACACCATTCTCAGCTGATCCCATCTCCAGGCTGTTTGCTGAAATTGGAAATGAAACTATCTCTTCACACTGGGCATCCTGTATGCCATGACACTCACAGTTTTGCATAGACTGGGAAAGTCTCATCATCAAGAATATGCCACTGCTGCACACCTTCAGTGTACAACAAGCTGCATGATTCGATGCTTCTATAAAAATAGAGGCAAAGGGAGAAAAGCATTTTTGTAACTAAACTCTCTCAACTAATAGTTTTGCCTTCTAAATCTACCCCAACCTGTTCTTGCTGTTGTCTCTGAGGTGGTGGATGGGAATTGGGCAAAGTTCTTCCTGGTATTTATACTCCTTTTTGAGGATCTTTTGCAAAGTTGAGGGATGTGGACCTTGAAGCAGTACCAGAGACCATAACTTCTTACAAATTCTTCCCCATCGCATTCTCAGACCACAGGATCTAAAGATCCAGCCAAGTGTTGTGATGCCACTCAGAGCTTTTCAAATTCTCCAAAGTACATTTGCCCTGAGATCTATTACCTTGGTCTTCAAGTCAACAACTTTAATCTTTTTGAACCGTATGCAACACTTGCACGCATGATCTGTGCAGGAAGCCAAACTAAAGAAAGGTTCAATGCAAGTCATTCTTTTCCTTTCAACACATATCTTCTGTATCCTGCAGGTACCTACTTTATTTGCCAGTAGACAAATGGCAATACCAGCACAGCTAACTACATGTGTTCATTCTGTATGTATTTCTCCTTCCTTCCTTTTGGGCATCTTCCTTCTCTCTGTCTACTTCCTAGGATATCTATCTGGAAGATTTTTACTATAATTTTGAAGGCCTGCAGAGAGTGCATGGATGAAAGCAATGAACAGTAAGCTACCTTATATGGAGAAGTTTGACCATTCCCTTTTAAAACAAAACAGAAATTACTATTTTTAACTCTGAAGCACCTTGTTATCAGAAAAAAAGGGCGGAGGAGGGGGGGAGGAGGGGGGAGGGTTGGAAGCTGTTTTATTCTTATGATGTTCTATGTGAAATATTTAAGGATAAATACACTGTATTTACAATAAATTTCAATGAAGTTCCATATGTGATTATATTCATTTTATTGGCATTCATTATTCTGAAACATTTCACACAGTGCAATAAGAGCAAGGCGAGTCCCTTTATTCTTGATGCATTTACTAGCTTAGATTATTATTATTTTAAAGTAACTTAAAAAAAAATAAAAAAATAAAAAAAAAACTTCCAGCTAATATAGCACACATTGTGTGGGAGATCTCATTTCACCTGAGAGCTAATGTATGTGAGATATCAATGCCATTAAAGCTTCTAGTCTTTTTCCAGCCCATGTCAGCTTTCTTAACTTAATCAATTCATTTAATAACGCATTCCAGGTACTATTGTGAGACTGTGCCTATAAAATAAATAGGAATGCAGAGCATTTTAGATTAAACAGTTTCTTATAGGTAGATATAAGGATACATTCATACATTTGAATGATTTGCAAATGATTTCTTTGGGCAATAAGGAACCATCCCCTTACCACCAATGTCACCCACTAAGCCATGTCCCTAAACATTACATCCATATTTTTTTATTTTTTACTTTTTACCAAAAATTGTTAAATATAAAGGCACTATAAGGTTTTCAGTAGAATATTTTAGATGTGTATATACTATTAAGAATACACAAAAAATGTTCTGCCACAATGAACAACTACATTTCACCTGTGTTCTATATCATGTAAGTTCTATCAGTGCACAAATTAAATTTAGCATTTGTGATACTAGGGGTACACGTTTTAAAAGTTTTTTTTTTTTTTTTTTTTTTAAAAATAAGATAATTGTCTTCTTGAATATCATGTTCACTTTGACTCAAAGTACCTGACTGATGAATGTGTTATTCTTCTGAATCATTGTGCTTGTTTTAGGTCTCTACATCAAGGTCAACACTTCTGAAACATTATGTTTTCACCTGCCAGAGAAGTCTTTTTGAAAATATCATTAACTGAGAGATTTTGGGTTATTTTAAGACTACTAAGTTATGCACAATAAGCCTGACCTTCATCATCGACATGAAAGCATAGAAGTTTATTGAAATCCTTTGTTTCACTGTCTTTAGCTATACTGAGGACACATGACAGAACTGGTGTAAAAAAAGTGCATTCAAATATATGTCACCCAAAAGTTCCACATTTAGAAAATGATTTCACCTTTTCAGACTTTTTAGATACAGATTTTTTCTATGGCTAATTTTTTAGATAGTTAAATTATTCTAACTAAGTATATAACCAAGACAAGAATTGTGTGCATATATTTAAAAGGAACCACTTAACCTGGATAATTTTTTTATGCTCTTGACAAGTCCAAGGTCAAGGATAGCATAGGGAGGGAGGAAAGTTTTTATCCTTCCACTGAAGTTGCAGAAAACAACTGAGTATACCAAGTCTGTAAGAATTAATATAATTTTGATACTATCAGCATTTACAGTCTGCTTTACTAAATTTTTGCAGCATTGTAGATAAGCATGGACTGATGCTTTCCCCTCCTCAGTACTGACATAAAATCTGCTTCTGAATATAAGAACAATGTCATTCATAATAGCAAAGGAGTACTTCAATCTGATTCTTTACTTAAACATAAACAATTAGATACGTTTATAATGCTGACTTAAGTGGGAAGAGAAAAATGAATTAGTATGAGTATTAGAGATACCACAGAGATAAAAACAACAGTAAATCAAGGAAATATAAGTGATAATGAATGTTCTTGTTCTGTAGTTATTATATCACATAGCAATGCCACAGTATTACCTACACCACAGACCTTCCAACAAGCTATAATAAAATCAATATCATACACTCTCTGTTTATCTTCATTTAAGTGAGAGACCATTTATCAGAGATGAGAAGAGCAGTTGTCAGAATAGTAAGTGTACTTTAAAGGCTTCCATTTGTATGTTATCACTGGAATTAGCCAAGATTTTTGGATACACTCTGTACTTCGCAATTAGTTCATGTTTCTATTTCTTCCTCGGGGGGAAGGGGAGGGGGGGAGGGGTTTTGAGGGGGATGGGTGTTGAGGAGGAGAATTTGAAGGAAAATAGGGAACAGCCATAATGTTCAGTGGCTGACATCTCATGTGACAAGGCTTTTTTTTTTCCCCTTTCTAGGTAAGTTTTTTCTCTCTTTCAGTTTGTCACTATTTCTCACCAGTTTCTCTGTTATAAGACTATTTAGCAAACCAGTATGAATACATTTGCTCAAGCAGGCAGGGATGTCTTAATACTGTATTTTTCTACAATGACAAACTGACTGAAACTAGGAATTTGAATGAAGGGAAGATCAGTTTGGGGGAAATACATTTCATAGAAAACAAACAAACAAACAAAAAACCTGAGAGGGATATCCATAAAAGCTCATTTAAGAAGACTAAACTAATTAGGTTATAATATACCACTAAAATAATTTGTTTGTACTACTAAAACTCTAGGGAAGTCTGGCTCAGCAATAAAGCCCAGCTGTTGCTATACTCTACATTTTGATTTTGGATTTCTTGCAGTTCAGAGAATTTTAAAGGGATGCAGCTGTGAACTGCTCTGAATAGCAACAGTTTGCATCTTGGGTGAAGTAAAAGTGAGTTGAGTTGGTACTATTTTGTATTTTTGTTGTCATATCTTTTTTATACTAGTAATTTCATAAACAGAAATCTACTATATGGTTATTAACACTAATCCTGAAAACAGTTGGTATGAAAAACAAACAAACAAACAAACAACAATCTTTCATCTAAGTTCTCCAGCTGTACAAAACAGTTACATATAGAACCTGTTCGAGCTGAAATACAGGATTCTGTCGATCTTACCTCTGAATCAACTTCTTTGCGAGATACAGTCAAAGCAGTGAGAGTCATTTGGAGAATCACAAGTTCTTAAGCATACAGACCCTTAGACTCTTCCTTGTTATATCCCTCCACAATCTTGCGTTACAGGTTTCTCATGTTTTGCAGATACCAGCAACTGAGACTAAAACCTCTGTATGTATGTCTTATGAAGACATAATGTAAAACTCTACAAGCTAGTATTTTATACTAATTTCAGTGTTAATATTCCTAAGTATTACAGACTTTGCCACATGCAAGATATTATACTTTAGAGATGTAGCTAAGAAGACTATACCTTATTTAAATTAGTGAGTCAGAAATAAAGCAGTTCTTCATCCCATTTCTCCCACCAGGAACGTCTATAATGTACACCCTAACAAAATGAGAACTTTTATTAAATAGCAATGCCACTGGACAGATTAGTCAACTGTTCCCCTAATTAAAAAAAGATTATGCCTTGTTCTACTAACAGAGATATTCTCACACCGCAACTATGAATTTTATTATCTTGCTACTGCTTTTCAGAGGAGAATTGTGATGAGAACCTTGTGCAGCCTTTACATTTCATATATCACAACAACTCATGTAAGTTTAATTAATGGCCATTTGATTAATCAGACCTTCGGCATCATTATCAGTGGCACACTGCTGAAAAGCAGAGAAAATGCATTGGGTGATTGTGACTTTTCAAACAAAAGCTAGAAAAGTAAAATGGACAACATATATGTATATGGGCAATATATGTAATGGACTATATATATATTGCATCATTAGGCACTAATTTTGGCTAATTAGTCATTCTAATAGTCACTCACTAATTCTAATTCACCATTCACTAATCAGTCATTCTGTCAAGGAAGCATGACACAAAGTAAATTCCTCCTGACACAATATACAAAAGGAGATTTTGAGGGGAAAAAAAAAAAAAAAAAAAAAAAAAAAAAAAAAAAACACAACTCTAGATTTCTAGGTCTCACAAAGAGTGAAATGCAAGGACAAACTGGATACAGAATCACAGTAGAATCACTAGGTTGGAAGAGACCTCCAAGATCACCAAGTCTAACCTCTGAAGTAGCACTGACAAATCCTCCACTAAACCATATAACTAAGCTCTACATCTAAACGACTTTTAAAGACAAAGTATATAAATCATAATTTATTCTAATCTTTAAGTTAGAACCATATATATATATATTTTTTTCCCAGTAGTATAACTCCTCATTAAAGGGAATTCTAGAAATTAGAAAATTTGTGAGAGGAAAAAAAAAAAAAGGCATTAATATTTTTTTCAATTTAAGAAAAACATAAATAATTACTTAACCAATGATAACTTAATATTACTACTCTACATTTCTTATACTGAAAAAGTGAATCTTATAGTTCTTATTATAAAAATAAAAATAAAAAGTCAAAAAGATAATTCAAACAGGTCTGAGTCATGTGAAATGATCAAATTCCATTTAATGGAATTTTGGGGGGTTTGAATTAGAAGACCATTAAGGTCCCTTCCAATCCAAACCATTCTATGATTCTGTGGGTCTATGTTTCAGTAATGAAGATATTGAACAGTATTGGTCCCACTGTCAACCCCTTTGGTAAACTGCTAGTGACATGCTTCCAGCTGGACTTTGTGGCACTGATTGACATTGTCTGGGTACCGATGTTCAGACAGTTTTAAATCCACCTGTCCGTCCAATTACCTAACCTGTAATTTTTCGCCTTCTCTGTGAGGATGGGCAATAGTGTCTGAAGTCTCAGACAGCTCCCTTAGCTACACTACCAGATGCAACTCATATGTCCCCATGGACTTACGTATTTCCAGTTTGTTTATGCTCTCTGTAACCCAGTCTTCCTCCTCTGATGGTAGGTCTTCATTGCTCTGGTCTTACAGGTCTAGGATTCCTGAAGGTTGACTTTACCAGTAAAAACCAAGGCAAAGAAAGCATAGACTACCTCTGCCTTTCTCATGTCCTTTCAGCCATGGGTGAATGTTTTCCCTAGCCTTCTTTTTGTGGTTTATGTACTTTCCGTTCTGTTAGAATCCCTTGCCAATTTCAACTTCAGGTTGCCCTTGGCGTTTGTAACCCTGCCCAATGATCAAACGCTGTACTCATCCTGGGTCATCTAGTTTGATTTTCTACTTGTTGGGATGGAAATTTCTTGAGCTTGGAGGAGGAGGTGATCTTTGAATATCAACCAGTTCTCCTGGATACCTCTTCCTCCATGACCATATCCCATGGGATTCTTCCAAGCCTATCTCGACTTTTTGGCATGTAACTTTTCATTATATATAGAACTTAGCTGACTAAATTAGGATAGTGGATTATACTTAGAAAAAAAAAAAAAAAAAAAAAAAAAAAGTTATATTCTATTGCCTATTTATTTATTTATTTTGTGGGCAAGACTCTTCTGATTACTTTTTTTTTTTTTTTTTTAATTTCAACATTAACTTCACTCAAAATAGATCAGATCAATAAAATATTATTTCTATTCTCTGATTACCCTCTGATACAACTTTTTGCAATATATGTTTTTAATTTTATAAATAAAAGTAGAGTATCATTTTACCATCCTACTTCTTTCCATATCCCATTCCAAAAATTACATGCATACACACAAAACTAAAACCAATAGTATGTTGTCCTGGTATCATTTAGAAGAGAGTTATTTTTCCTCCTAGTAGCTGGTAGGGTGCTATGTTTTGGATTAGGGTGAGAAGAGTGCTGATAACATGCTGATGTTTTAATTGTTGCAGAGCAGTGCTTACACTAAGCCAAGAACTTTTCAGCTTCTCGCTCTGTCCTGCCAGCGGACAGGCTGGGGGTGCAGCAAGAGCTGGGAGGGGACAGACTCAGGACAGCTGACCCAAGCTGGACAAAGGGGTATTCCACACCATCTGACATCATGCTAAACAATATATAGGGGTGGTGGCCCAACTGCTCGAGCTTGGGCTGGGCATCGGTCAGCCGGTGGTGAGCAATTGCATTGTGCATCACTTGTTTCGTACACACTATTATTATTATTATTATCATTGTTATTGTTGTATTAATATTGTTATTGTTATTGGAGGGGGGAGGGTGAGCGAACAGCTGTGTGGTGTTTAGCTGCTGGCCGGGTTAAACCACAACAGTCTTTGGGGCCGGCTGCAGGAACTGGACATGGAGCAGCTGCAGGAGCTGGAACTGGAGCGGCTGCAGGAGCTGGAGCAGCTGCAGATTCCATCGTAGGGGTTGGTGTGACTGCTGGGCCTGTCACAGGACTTGAAGTGGCCTCAGGGTCTATCACTAGGTTGAAAAGAAAAATAGAAATTTGGCTCTATAAATATATTTTATTAATGACAGACATTTTTGGCCTGTCTTCTGTAATTTCATGCAGTTACTAGGATGAAGTTCAGAGGTATACTCCAGAAATCTAAAAATTCTTACAATGACTTCTAATTTGTAGGGCATTAGAAAATAAATTTAGAATTGAGGAAATGCCTTTTTTACAATGTTCATTTTTAGTAGCAACATAATAAAAACTACAAATTGCAGGAGGGTTCAGAAATATACATACAGAACTTGGTAGAGTAAATGAGAATATATTGACTACAAGTCATGCAAGCATTTGTGTATGGGAAATTGTACTATACAGCAGCATGTAACTGTATAGAATTAAGGAATAAATTTCCCTATATGTGTTTGTTCAAGGAAAAAATATATATATATCTATATTAAAAAGTGTATTTAACAAGCTGGATGAATAGTCAAATCCAATGGTCAATTCTTACAATCCTATGACAGGTAGAAGCATAAGAGCTACCAAGAATTTGAAATGTATTGCTCTGACTGTATTTACCCTTCAGGTACTTAAAAGAGAATGAAACCCTGGCCCAGCTGCAATCACTGTCTGTTTTGTCATTGATTTTAGGAGTGCTAGGATCAAAATCCAATGAAGTTTACTAACTGTAGCCTCCTGTGAAAACAGCTTATGCAAAAGAGATTGACAGTAATTATTTTACAGTTTTTGTGATTATTTTAGTATTTTATAAAGCAAAACATAAAGCAGAATCAACTCCTGATTCTTATTTCTGACTCTATTAAACATATAATAGAAACAAGCTATGAAATTATTATCTGTTCTTTCCACAATCCTTCCTACTATGTTTTCTCTAAAAATAGTACCTACTACATAGTGACTCATATGAGATGATAAAACTTTAGCACGATGAATATGAGATTTGGCTTTATCACTATAGAAATATTGATGTGAACAATTTGATGCTGCCTTTGTCAATTCTGTATCCCATCAAAGTACACAAACTTTCTACTTTCTTAGAAAAGTAAACATAACCAATTACAGAGGTGAGGCAACTAATAACAATATATTTACACTTTACAATAAAATGCTCCTGAAATATCCTGAAAAACAAAACAAAACAAAACAAACAAAAAACCTGAATATGCTATCATTTGTGAAATGACTGTTTTAACTAGAAAACTGTTTAAAAATTGCCTATAAACTGTTGACAGTCTTAAGTAATCCATATTAGGTGTTACAGTTTAAAAAACACATACAATTCCACTCTGACTCACAAATGTCTTTCAGTTTCTAGTCTAGAAACTAGATAATAATGTCTGTCTTTTACCTTCTGGCACTAAAGTTTTATTTAAGAATTGGAGTTTACAGACGGAAAGAATGACAACAACAACAAGGTGTATATATAGTGGCGCAGTAATAACCTTTTGAAAATATGGCACCAAAAAAAGTCTAGATATGTTCTATTTGACACACTACTGATATATTCTATTGCACACTACTATGTTAGGAAGAACATAAATAAAATACTACATAGAGAAAAAAGTTAGAATATATTCATTTTAAATGAGTTTAATGTTACTATAAGAAACATAAGAGAAGAGGTAAGTAATGGTTTTGAAAAATTTTCACCAAAATTATTAAACTCTTTGGCATTTTTACATTAACTTATTAGTCTGTTTTCTTGTAAACATAAGAGAAGAGGTAAGTAATGGTTTTGAAAAATTTTCACCAAAATTATTAAACTCTTTGGCATTTTTACATTAACTTATTAGTCTGTTTCCTTGTAAGCAAATATCACCTTATGCATAGAAAAGTAAGAAATATAAGCAGGAAGTACCTATCACCTTCTGACTTTTTAAACAACCTCTAAAAAGTAACACATCCTTTTATGACTCTATTTATATAATATGCCATTATATACTTAGTTCAATGCAACACAAAGTTAATATAAATATTAAAAAAAATGGAGAAAAAAATCATTTTGAAATGAATGTTGAAAGAACATTTTTGTCATACACTTTGTTTACAAGTAGTTGGCATGTTAGACACAATGATTTTCCCCAAAATAATTTTTCACACATAAGGAAAATGGGAGTACACTTTTAGTTCAAAGATACTCATGGTAAACACTAACATGGAATAAACAAGAAGAAAAGAAGCATAAAAATGCCTGAGGACAATGAACAGAGAGTTCATTGATAAAGAAAAAAAAAAAAATCAGTAACCCTAGAAAATGAGGTAAGGAGAACTGTACAATCAGCCATGTCAAAACTACCAGAAAGCCTGAAGACAGGAATATGCACAAATTGTTGACAAGCGAGTCCTTCACTAACTTTTCCCTCAGCAATTTAAAGGAAGCTGCCAATGAAAGAAAGTAATAAACGCAAATATAAAAAAGTAACAGAACAAACACCCACAGAACTAGTAGTTTAAGTGATTTAAAACTTTCTTCTTTTAATATTTCCCCCAAGTAAACAAACAAGAAGAAAACTCTCCTAAATGTACAAGTAACCAGATATTCTTTTTGTGTGTTGTATACTAAATCTTTTTTCCTTAACTTTTACGAATAGTGTTTATGACAGCCCTCAAGCCTTTCTGCTGGTTTTGTATTACTTGATGGAAGCTTAAAATAAAACATCATGGGAATAAGGTGAAAACAGTGACTAACACCAAAAGAAAAAAATTCTTTAGAGTATGTGCCTTAGCGTGCCTCAAGATTTAAATAGTTTTATTTTGCTTCTGTCTATCATTCTTATAAGATTCTATGATATTTTGATTTGCTCATTTTCCCTACACTTTGAGTATGAGGTTTATTGTTCATTATAGAAGAATTACAGAATTTCCAAAAAAGCTCAGTGGTAGTAGTTAATTTTGTCAACTTTTGGAAGAACTGTCCTTGCTCTCACTGCATTAAAGGCAAAATTCTTCCTTAGTGAGTTCAGGTTTTCATCCTGAATGATGTTTAGATGCCTTCATTGGTAAGATCTACAAAATCTAGCCATGCTTTTTTTGGCTAAATTGCTTCTGATTCATCAGTTGATGAACGGATGCTGATAAACCTAGCCTCTGCCAAAAGCCAAAATATGTTTTCATTTGAAGTATCTTGCTAAGAGAAACAAAAATAAAGCTTAAAAGCAAAGCGAAAACATATATTTTATCTAGCCTGGTACAGTATATCAATTGTTACTTTTATATAATAGGTATCTTTTACATTACTTTTTTCATTATTTACCTTTCTCCTTTCTCTTCTGCAGCATGAGTTCTGTACCTTGGATCTTAGCCAACACCCCTCACTTCTCTTCAGTAGGGCAGGTACTGAAAAAAACTTTAATACTTTTTAAAGGTTCTGCTCATATTTTAGTATATTAAAAAACAAACAAACAAACAAAGCTTTTTTTTTTAACAATATTTTTCTTAAAAACAAATATATTGAAATCTGAAATAGGCTTCCATTTTACTGTGTATTATTATTTTGCCAACATAATCATTGCATTAGCATCCTTTCACTTGCAACCTGCAAGGTCATTATTGGCAAAGTATAAGGTCATATTGCATGTCTTGTGGCAAAAAAGTCACACATTAATCGTGATGATTAATTTACACATCAACTGAATAAAGGGGTTTGTAGTTATATTCTAAAACTTACTGAACAATTAGTAGTCTGGAGCTGCTTCTATTAAAAAGAAACATAACTGTCAATAATGCAAAACTAGGTGACATTAATATGATTATAATTTGAAAGTAAATGCAATTACAATTGAATTTTTATGAAGTTGTAATTTCTTATACAGTAGATCCAAGCTGTCATATTCATAAATGTTCATCTGTCAGATGAAAGTCCACAGATTTCATTAAGGAAGAATTTCATTACAGACTAGAGGAGAAAAATAATAATAATAATAATAAATAAATAAATAAAATAAATAAATTTTCAATCTACTTTCAAATGCATATCTTTATACTGCATTATTTTTTTTGCAAAAGAGAATAAAAGTTCTTTTTCAACTTTTGTGGGATCAAATAACTGAAATAAATAATGCCCTTAACCTGAGATCATTGTCCATTCACCTTTCCTAAACAAATCGTGTATATGGTAGACAAATGTAGATAAAAGGAATTTCACTGGATGCTGGTTTGTGAAAATATGAAGTTCCATACAAACAGGAAGATAAAACACCTACAAAGACTAAAAGAAGAGAAGCAGTGAAACAAAACGTGCCTCTCTGTACTCGGCTCTGGTGAGGCTGCACCTCGAGTACTGTGGCCAGTTTTGGGCCCCTTGCTACAAGAAGGGGTGCTTGCTAAAATTGAGGTGCTCAGGAGAGTCCAGAGAAGGGCAATGAAGCTGGCGAGGGGTCTGGAGAACAAGTCTTATGAGGAGAGGCTGAGGGAGCTGGGATTGTTCAGCCTGGAAAAGAGAAGGCTCAGGGGCGACCTTATTGCTCTCTATAAGTACCTTAAAGAAGGCTGTAGAGAGATGGGGATTGGTCTATTCTCCCATATACCTGGTGATAGGACGAGGGGGAATGGGCTAAAGTTGTGCCAGGGGAAGTATAGTTTGGGTGTTAGGAAGAACTTCTTTACTGAAAGGTTTATTAGGCATTGGAATGGGCTACCCAGGAAAGTGGTTGCGTCACCAACCCTGAAGGTCTTTAAAAGATATTTAGATGTCGTGCTTAGTGATATGGTTTAGCAGAGGACTTGTTACTGTTAGGTCAGAGGTTGGACTAGATGATCTTGGAGGTTTCTTCCAACCTTGATGATTCCGTGATTCTGTGTGAAAAACCACAAGCACTACCAGCTAGCTCAAGCGATGACAAGCTCTGAAATAACAGGTGGACTAAGTGCTCTCAGAAAAAAAAAAAAAAAAAAAAAAAAAAGTTTCTTCTACGCTTCCTGTTGTGTTTATGGCAATAAGATTTGGTACCATCTGATTGCATGAAAGAAACACCATATTTGACTTTTCCTCATGATGGAAACAATCCATAATTTCCCAAATGTGGTAAAGTCTTTGAGAAAGATGGAACACTGCAGTCTGTTTGTTTTGATTTACCTGTCAAGTGAAGCGAAAACACACCAAAGCATCTCAGACAAAGATGGTTGTTTTTGTTGTTGTTGGTGGTGTTTTATATTAAATTTGGTGATACAACATAATTATGTCTCTACTCTGTAAGTAGGATGTACAGCTCTTGCTGAAGGGGTAATGGATTGTTTCATGTAGGGAATAAACACCTGCCAACTTAGCTGAGAGTTATTCTTTGAACATTTATTGGAAATAACTTTAATGCTCTTGTACACAGGAAGCCAGAATAAAAGTTTAATTTTAAGGTGACTGTTGGCATGATCACTCATCACAAGTTTCAGAAAGGCAGAAACAGCATTTTCTATCTGTTTCATATATACTAGTTTTCAATACAAGGGTTGAAGAATATTCAAAGACTGTCACTGTAACTATTTTAAATGGTGATTTCATTGATTTGGTGTTTTGTGCTTTTACCAGTACAGTCATTTCACTGTTGCCAGCAAGATAACCTCAAAACTATTATTATTATTATTATTATTATTATTATTATTATTATTTATTGAAAGAATTTTTAAAAACGGGAGAGGGAGGGTAGGAAAAATGAGGCTTATATTTACTTGTTCTTTGCATCATTAGAAAGAAAATACTGTGGAAATGAAACACAATGTTAATATTATAGTCTTATAAACTTTTGTTGTGGTGATTTCTGAGACACTAAAGGCTGTGCTGTACTCTCTAAGCCATTTAATTAATGTTTATGAAGATAAGGGTGCCATCATAGAGGCTGCAGGGGTGGCTTTGGTGATGAAAGTCCAGGGCTGCCCCAGACAGACAGAGCCAGTTCCAGCTGGCTCCAACCACCCCACTGCCAGGCATGGCTGAGCCCAGCATCCACCACTCTGGGTCACCTTAGGGAAAGTGTATTTAAGAAAGGGGAGAAACAAACAAATAAACAAACAAACAAAATACCAGACAGAGAGGAGAAAGAAACAAAGAGTGAGAAACAGCAGAGGGAACATCAAGGCCAGAGGAGGAGGAAAAGTAAGAGAAGGTGTACTCCAGGTACCAGAACAGGAGCCCGTGAAGAACTTACATTGGAGCAGGTGGACATTTACTGAAAGAACTGTGGTCCCTGGTGAGAGTACATACTGGAGCAGGGGAAAAGTAAGAGGGAAGGAGCTGCAGAGATAAGCCATTATGTACTGACTATAAATGTACTCCTCCCCATTGCACCATTCAGACAGGACAGGTAAGGGAGCTCAGAGTACAGCAGTGAAGTTGAGTCTGGGAGAGGGGGAAAATGGTGTTGTCTTAATACTTGCCTTTGTTTGTCACTCACTAACTAAATCTATTTTAATTGGCACTAAATTAAATCATTTTTCTCTGAATATTTTGCTTGCAGTATAATTGTTAAGCAGTCTCCCAGCCTTTATGTCAGCCTGAGAGCTTTCTCAGCTTATTTTGTCCTTTTGCCCTGCTGAGGAGAGGTAGAGAGTGAGCAGCTGGATGGGATTTTTGTTGTTTGCCAAGGCTGATCCACCAGAGAAGAATGGAGTTTGGGCCCATGCATCCTTCAGAGTAGTTTGATTTGAGAACTTGTCCTGGTTTCAGCTGTAACAGGGTTAATTTTCTTCCTAGCAGCTGGTATGTTGCTGTGTTTTGGATTTAGGATGAAAATGATATTGATAACACATTGATGTTTTAGTTGTTGCAGAGAAGCGCTTACACAGAGCCAAGGACATACCTTCTCATTATGTCTTGCCAGTGAGGAGGCTGGGGATGCACCACGAGCTGGGAGGGGGTACAGCCAGGACAGCTGGCCTAAATTGGTTAAAAAGATGTCCATATCGTGTCATGCTAAACAATAAAACTGACTGGGAAAGGGTGGCTGCTGCTCAGGGTCCAGCTGGGTATTGGTCTTCAGGTGGTGAGCAGACCACTCTGCTCACCACACCTTGCAATCAAGATGACACTATGTGAAGAGCTTAGAATATCTTCTTCAAAGTGGTGTTGTGCATCACTTTGTATATTCTTTTGTTATTATTATTTTCCCTTCCTTTTCCGTCTTAATAAATTGTCTTTATCACAACTCATGAGTTTTTTTGTTTGTTTGTTTGTTTGTTTTAATTATTATTCTCTTCCCCCATCCAACTGTGGGGAGAGGGAGGAGTGAGCAAATAGCTGTGTTGGGCATAACTGCTTGCTGGGTTAACCCACAACAGAACTGTACAATAAATGATCACCTCTTTATATGTATTTTTTTTTAGAACATCTTGTTTAATGTCATAACATTTTTGTAAAGATCAGAAACCAAATAAAGATTGACAAACAATGGTATTAGGAATTTTTTCCTTGCCCATCACTCATTTTCAGAACAAATCACCCAATAAAACCTTTCTACCGTCTTAAATAATAAAAAGGATAAAATGACTGTGAAGTATACTGGTATTTGGTGAACCCTGGGGCCTATGGAGGTGAACTGAAATAAGATTTCATCTATTAGCTTTTCTAGTTGGAACCATTAAATAAGAGAAATCATTCAGTATTGTACACTTCACCTCTAGGGATTGCATTTAACGCTTCTTCACTTCCTGCCAGCAGTACATTCAAAATAATAATAATAATAATAATAATAAAATCAAAAGGAAAATAAAGGTGGAACTCTAAACTGTTAATTAGTCACTTAAAATAGCCGTAATAACAGTTTTAATATGATACCAAAGCAAACTCCTTGGACTGAATAGTATTCCTTATTTGCCAAAAATTAGAATAGTACTTTGACAATCCATTCTGTATATCTTCACTGATAAATAAAATTATTTCATTTCAGGTTACTACTCAGTGATAGGCACCATTATTAAAACTGCTTCAATTTTTTGTATGCCTTGTGGGTAATTAATTCCAAATTTAAAAAAGGTGGAATGTTTTCACGTCCTTGAATAAACAACAGTATAAGAAAACCTAATGTAATTATTCAAAGTTTTACTTTACCATGAAAAACTGCCAGGTTCAGAAACAGTAATGATTAGGATATTCATTTATATTGCAGGAGATTAATACATGCATTGCTAGGGCATTCCAGAGAAAAACAAATTGAGATATAGTACATGCCTCTGACTTATTTGTTTCATGCATTTACATTCCTGAGCCACTCTGTTTTTACTGCAGAGAGCTGGCAACTATAACCATAAATGCCTTCTGCTACCTGAAAGTAACAACCAAATGCCTTCTGCTTCTGAAAGTAACAACCATAGTAGACTTGTTCAATAACATAGATGGTATAGTGTGACATAGTAACATAAACATTAATTTGTAATGGACTGCAGTTTCAACTGTGTCCACTACATGCTAATGTCTGAATCAAAATGCCAATCATTTCTACCTTGACAATAAAATCTACTGTGTGTTTTCTATTTACTGAATTGCTTCATTCAATTACCAAAGTGGCTGAATATAATAAACACCTTGCAATGAAGATGACACTTTTTGAAGAGCTTAGAATATATTCTTCAAACATTTTTAGTACATTATGCTAATCTTTCTGTGTTCTTTCCATTCTGCCATTCTCTGAAAAGAATACCTTTTTTCTGTGAACTTCCATCAATCCAACTCAATACTAGAAAGTGTTATTACTAAACATAAGAGTTCTAGCAGTTTCTCTAAACATTGTGTTGTATAATTTCAATTATATTCTTCTCAGAAATTGTTTGCTACAAAATACATTATTGCTTAAGAATATTTCTTTGAGGTCTTCATAGGTACTGCAGAAAGGACAAGTAATACTCAAAAGTATGGACTAAGAATGCACAACTGTTTAGGAAAAGAATGTTAAATTGTAAGTATAGGACAAATTCACCAAGATGAGAGAATCGTTATTTATATTCTGAAAGACTGAAGCTGCTGCCAACACATATTTGAATTTTACAAGTTCACCAGCATGTAGAAAATTTTCTGAAGGAAAAGAAAAAAGATTATCACAAAGATAATATGAACATACTGTACCATCTTCAAATTAGACAAGTAAAAAAAAAAAAAAAAAAAAAAAGATAAAGATTTATTTTAAATTCCTTTGGACTGGATTGGATAACAACTAAAAATTTGGCATTTGCCACACAAAGAAGCTGAACTATCAACAAAGACATCTTGCCAAAGGAAGGCTAGATTCATCCACTGCAGACATAGGGAGCAGCAGGTAAAATAACAAGAGGATATGGTTTTCACCTGTCTATAGATCTATACTTTTATTTTGACCTGAAGTTAACAAGTCTGGGTTTAAAGCCAGTGGGAACAATTAACTGAACACTTCTTCCAAAACTGTGAGTTTATCTTTAATGATTGGAACTGAACTGTCAATACATTTTGAGTACTTTCAATAGCATGAATCTGTGCTTGTGTTTTTTGTCCAGCAGTGGAAGATGATTTTGTATATTTTCCTAATTCTGGTATGATATGATGCTTTTGCTTTGTTGCTTTTGCTGAAATGTAAAGTTTCATCAGTGATGAAAGCTCTCTGTTCATTTCCACATGCTTAACTGTTGACTTTTTTTTTTTTTTTTTTTTTTTTCCTTCATTGGCCATCTAAATCATATAAAATACTTGTCTTTGACCATATCCATTTTCATCCTAATGCCTGGAAAAAGTTGCAACCTCTTCAAAATGGAATGAAAACTGAAATGTAGCCTGGTAATATTAACTACATCAGGAGATCTCACAATGCCATATTAACCTCTGATCTGATCTGGAATTGTAGGTCAAAAAAATCAATTTCTAGAAATGTCAGTATTTGTAACTTTCCAGTTACACCAATAGATGCTCACTACAGAATGAATAGTACCAAAGGGAGCTATGTTGTCTTGGTTAACAAGATTAGATAGAAAACTGGACCTTTTTATATGAGGAGAGTTCAAACAAAGAAGGGATATTGCTGTAAGCTCATTTTTAACATATGAGAACATGTGTTCTCATTTAACTAACACAAATCCAGAACAATTCTAGTGATCTTAAAATATCTCTGCATTTTTAATAATGCAGCTAGGTTTAAAATCCATTTCTGTGTTAGCTCATTCACTCCACTGGTGAAAGACCAGAAAGAGAATCAAATAAGGCAAAATAAGATTATTTATTTTAAGGTCATAGTTACCAGGCATGCCTGTATACACACAGTCTATACAGTTCTATCTTGAACCAATGTGGTTGTTTTTATGACAGAAAAAAAAAAAAAAAAAAAAAAAAAAAAACATACCTGTTTTGAGAACTATAAACCCCTATTGGAAATGCAACTGGACTTCACAGAAGGGCTTTATTTGTTCCATGTTCCTCTTCTGTACAATGACAACTTGAAGTCTTATAATACAAACTGAATTTTGAACAGTTACATCTTTCTCTGCATTTTTTAAAAGATAATGTTCATTCAACAGCACAACACCATAAGTACATAATTATAAAGGGTGAAAGAAGCTGCATTCAAATTACCCATGAATCTAAATGCTTGGCTCTGTATAATTACTTTTGAATTATTTCTGTCAAACACACATTAGAGTTGAGTTAGTAATTTATATTTTAAAAAGAAAAATAAGAAAATCGAGGAAGAACTTAGAATTTTTAATATGAAGAACTTGTTCTTTAGCAAAAAGTATCAGTGTTTTTACACTGGAAGTAAAATTAGCAAACTATGTACTGTGGATATGCTACATAGTTGCTTTCTATTTAGAAACCATATTTCATAGGAGAAAAAAAATAGAATTATTGAAATACTAATTTTTATTAGCTCACTTTCCATATTTTGATTGGTGTTATTAACATTCTTCATTCTGCAGCGTTAGACTTTCTGAGACCTAAAATATAGTACTGGGTTCTAAGTCAAGTGATTATGAAAGACAGTTATCTATTGATGAGATACTTTAAAAAATATGATTTCAGAGCACTATGAATGGAGGTGTTTTCCTCTAACAGTACTTGCAAGTATTTCATATTGTAAAGAAAAATTTCAGGCTTTTTAGTCTTATAAAGCTCACAGTTCCAAATATCGTAAACGGGTCATCTCTAATATGTTATCTGTGGAGGAGTGTTATTTAATGGAAAATGACCTAGCCTAAACCTTAATATAGATGAGAGCTTCCATTGGATTATTTTATGTTAAAACAGAACAGAAAAACTCCTGGGTGGGAAGTTTGCATGTTCTGAATGGTTTTGAGCAATAAAAATACTTAGAATGTGCAAACAGTGTCATGAAGAGTCTGTGTCTGTTGTATGTGTGTGACAGACCACTGAACATATAGGTCCTCTTCATGCCACCTTGAAGGATCAACACACAGATGCCAGAAGCTTGGTCACATCTTTTGGTCACATCAAATTCTGTGCCAAATTCTGTGCCAAATGATGTCAGCATGGATATAAGGAATGTTATGCCACTTGGGAGATCACTCAACGATTACAGGCAAAACAAACTCACCACTGGGAGATTAATATATTTTATTACCTACTAGAACAATGAGAAACTAAAAGCAAACTAAAAATACCTTTCCCCCATCCCGAGTGGTGCAATGGCATGGGGAATGGGGTCTGTGGTCAGTCCCTGATGCTTTGTCTCTGCTACTCCTTGACAGTCACTCTCTACCCCTGCTCCATGTGGGGTCCCTCCCACGGGATGCTAAACTGATCCTGCATGGGCTTCCCACAGGCAGTAGCTCTTCAAGAACTGCTCCCACATGGGTATGTACGACGGGGTCCATCCATCCCCCAGGAGCAAACTGCTCCAGCACGGGTCCCCCACGGGTGGCAGCTCCCCCTAGACCCCTACCTTTGCGTGGGCTCCTCTCCATGGGCTGCAGCTCTGGCCCAGGGCCTGCTCCTGCGGGGGCTCTCCATGCGCTGCAGCCTCCTCCAGGCCACATCCACCTGCTCCGCTGTGGGACCCATGGGCTGCAGGGAGACAGCCTGCTCCAACAGGGGCCTGTCCACAGGGCACAGGGGAACTTCTGCTCCAGCACCTGGAGCACCTCCTGGCCTACTTCTGCACTGGCCTTTGTGTCTGTGGGGCTGTTTCACTCTCCCAGCTTCTGCTGCACAGAAGTTATTCCTTTTCTTAAATATGCTCTCACAGAGACTCAAACAACATGACTCACTGGCTTGGCTCTGGCCAGCAGCAGGGCACTTTTGGAGCCAGCTGGATATGGCTCTGATTTGACATGGGGCAGCTGCTAGGCTCTGCTCACAGAGGCAGAGTACCTCCAGCCTTCTGTTACCAAATCCTTGCCCCATAACCCAATATACTGTGATAATTAAATTAAATGTTCTAGTGTTCTACTTAGTAAAATAGAACATTCTATTAAAAGATAATATTAAGTTTAGAATTTATATATTTCTCATAACATTAATCTTAACATGTGGTACTCATCTCTAAAGTTAAAAGGGCCAGAGCCTCAGATGATGCAAATTGGCATGCCTTCACTTTCAATTGCTCCATCCACTGCTATGTGAAAAGTTTATATTTTGCAGCTCACATTTTTATATCAATGGAATTTTAGACAGGCTAACAGTCTTTGTCAGCATCACAGTTTCCTTCTTTCTTACTTAAAGAGTTCAGTCAGAGTTTCTATTTGATGTTGTTCCTGGTAAAACAGTCTCCTAGCATATAGTCCTAAATCCACTAAATTAATGCAAAACTGCTTATTAATAGGAAGAGTCTTTGAATTACGATGTGCATTGAAACATGCTAAGTGAGATAAAACACAACATCTTACACGAATTAATATATGTTTTCCTTTCTCTTATGGCTTTATTTATTTATTTATTTGTTAAAAAATTGTCCCTGGGTCAGTGCAATCCCAGACATGAGCACAGACTGGGATAAGAACTCATTGAGAGCAGCCCTGCAGAGAGAGACTTGGGGGTTCTGATGGATGAAATGATTGACATGAGCTGGCAGTGTGCACTTGAAGCACAACTTGAAGGCCAACTGCATCCTGGGCTGCATCAAGAGAGGAGGGGCCAGCATGTCAAGGGGCCAATCATGTCAGATTGTCCCCCTCTGCTCTGCCCTTGTGAGGCCCCACCTGGAGTACTGAGTCAAGGTCTGGGGTCCCCAGCATAAGAATGATGTTGATCTGTTAGAGCAGTTCCAGAGGAGGGCCACAAAGGTCATCAAGGGGCACCTCTCCTATGGAGAAAGGCTGAGAGAGCTGGGGCTGTTCATCATACAGTAGAGAAGGCTCCAGGATGATCCTTATTGCAGCTTTTCAATACTTAAAGGTGCCTTATACAAAAGATGGAGAGTAACTTTTTGCTCAATCAGATATTGACAGGATGAGGGGGAATAGATCTAAACTAAATGAGGGGAGGTTTAGATTAGAGGTTAGGAGGAAATTCTTCACTCAGAGGGTGGTGAGGCACTGGAATAGGTTGCCCAGAGAAGTTGTTCCATCCCTGGAGGTGTTCAAGGCCAGGTTAGATGAGGCTCTGAGCAAACTGATCTAGTAGGTGACATCCCTGCAGGGGGGCTGGAACTAGATGATCTTTAAAATCCCTTCCAACCCAAGCCGTTCTGTGATTCTATAATATCTAAATAGCCCGCAACCCCAGATAAGTGCAATCAAAGCTTATGGTGTGAGCAGAATTGAACACAATCCCTTCAAAGTCCAGTTTAGCACAGTAAAAGCAAGAAAAGCCTTCCTCTATTACTTGCTTTGAAGAAATTTCATTAAGATCTGAATGAGATTTACCTTATGCCTTTGTTTTAAGTGTTAGGAAGAACAATTCTGATTGAGCAACAATGTTAATAGAAATCATATGCAAACTAAAAGGAACTTTTAAAGAGCAAGCTCAAAATCTAAGTGTTTGGGGCAAATTGCAAGCAATTAGGAACTGAAGCTCGGTGCATGGTTATAGTTCTGGATCAACCTCATTAAAAACAATTAACAGAACATGAAATCTGTCATCTGTTAAGTTCTGCTATGTATTGTCATCACTTAATTGTCCTAAAGTAGCCAAATAACCTACTGAGAGATCTTTAAAACAACTTAAAAAACTACTGTTATAGTATTGGTAAACTTTTAACCTGTATTGCAAGTGACAGGTTTTTGTTTGTTTGTTTGTTTGTTTGTTTGTTTTTCAGGAGATGAGAGATTCACAGATGGGAAGTACCAACAACCTATGGTATGAACTATTGGAAACCAGGTACAATGTTTTCCTGAGGGAGCTCAATAAAACACATTTTAATATAATTAACTGGAGAAAACATGTTAGCTTGAACCTAATTTAGTAGTAAATAATAAAGAAATACATCAATAAAACAGATAATATTATAGCTACCAAAACCAATATTAAGATCTAGAGAAGAATGGTTTTCAGCAGATTTCAAGAGATCTCTCATGTACAAGCAAATACGTTCTGTCTGTGTCTAATTTGGGCAAAGGAAAAGAGAAGTTAAAGAAAAGAAAAAATTACCGACAGCTTGCATCTAAGTAATATTGGTACAAAAAAAGAACCTTAGAACAATAAAAACATCACTGGTAGTTCATTTTGAGAGTGACTTGTTTACCCCAGCATTTCATTATCTCCAAGTATTCCTTTCTTTAGAAGAAAAGAATGTGTGCATCTCTTAACATCCATGCATTTGCAGATAGCACATTCATGTAATACTGGAACAGGTTATTTTTCTCACCCTATAAATTGTACATCCTTATCATATACACTGCATATTTATTTGCATTATAAATAAATCTTAACTATAAGCCAACATACAAACTAATGCTGGTTTTCAAAATAATTAGTTATTTCATGTTGTGAGGAGAAAAATAATTTAATTTGCAAATTATAGTAATTTAAAACAAAAACATTATAGAATATTATACAATTATTATAGAATTATATAGTTATAGAATCAAAAACAAAACTAAAAACACCTACCCACCCTGCTTCCCAGGGTCAACTTCATTTCCAACTTTTCTACGTCCTCCCCCATCCCAAGTAGCTCAGGGGAGTGTGTATTCTGATCAGTTAATAAGAGTTCGTCTCTGCCACTCTCTTCCTCACACTTTTCCTCTGCTCCCACATGGGTCTTTCTCATGGTCTGGAGTTATTTAAGAATATGTATAAAATATAATGTTTTTAGTGCAATACCCCCAATTTAAATCAGTAATAACTGTGAAGAAGCAATAAGTACCTAGTAAATTATATGTTCTATCTATCTATCTATCTATCTATCTATCTATATGAAATTACAATTGCAGTGATTTTTTAATGTAATTGAAATCACAGCTGGAAGACAGACAACCCTGTATCTATCTGCAGATGATAAAACTGTGGTGCATACTTACTTAAATTCTGTATTATCTCACTTAATGCCATCTGCACTTGAGGGCCCTTTTTTTTTTTTTTTTGAAAAATTATGAAAATTATGAAAAAATATGATTTTTTTGAAAAAATATTAAATATTAATATGTCTGCCTTTAATGGGGATAAGGATTGGAACTAACATATGTAATAATGAGGAAAGCTAGAAAAATCTAAGCATTGAATCCTTTTTAAATAGTTTTGTTGGAAATATCTCACTTTTTCCTCAGCCCAATTAAGTGAGATGAATCATTTATCATCATTGATTGTATCAACAATGCTTTCAAAATGATGGAATACCAGCACTAAAACAGCTTGTGCAATATGCATCATCATCTCACTATTCTGACTGAACATTAAAAAGCATAGGAGAAATTAAGGTTTCTGTTCTCAAGGTCTACACGCTTCTATGAGGAAAATTAAAGTTTCTATTTTCTTCTACAAGGTCACAGAACTATTTCTTACATATAGAACGTAAATTGCAAAATAATTTACATAATTTGGAGGATTAAAAATAAGATAGGTGAAAATGTTAATACCAGTATAATACTTAAGTATATTTAATATTTAATAATAAAATTATTAAATAATATCTAATACTCTAAACCATGTTTAATGAGCACAATAGAAAACACTGTGAATTCTGACGTATTATACTTATATATATTATATATAAGTATATATATATACTATATATATATACTTATATATATATACTATATATATATATTATACTTATATATATTATATATAAGTTCACATCAATGCATACTGCCTATCTATTAGTACACACTCTCTACTCTGTATCTTTTCAAATACAGGAGAGTTATTTAAAAAATAACACTGCTATTTGCCTGCTTTTCTATATACTTGAATAAGTCACATATAATATGAAATATTTTAAGACTGTAAGAAAGTTCTGAGTTGGTTGTAATCACTATTTAGACTCTTCTCTTTTCCAGTGGTGTAAAGAGTTAGTATTGGAGATTTTTACAATAGGCAACGCATTTTTCCCAGTATCAGTGGAGTTAGTGGTCTCATGTGAGAAGATATATATTTTTCTTTGTCTTCATGTAATGTTGAAGAATGTGTTTTCCACTCTTGCAGGTATCATTAAGGGGAGAGCTGTGCATATGGTACCTTTCTCTACTGATTGGACCATCTCTATTGGTACAGGTGAGAAAACTCATAAAAATCTATTACATCTTTCAATGATCATGAAGGCACAGCATTTCTAAAAGGATCACACACATTTTCTAATACAACAGTTTGCTGAGAAGGTGTAAAAATCCCATCACATTTTTGAAAGCAAACATAATGCCAGTAAAATTATGTAATTTGCATTAAAAAAAAACATATTTCAGAAAACTCAAACTCAAAAATAAACTTTTTATTAGATATTTCTGTTGTTAAGAGAAAAGGTTTTGCTTTGTTTTTACTTTTTAAGTAAGATTTGTTTAGAGCATTATTTTGTCATAAAATAGACTGAGAATGTCTTCGATACATTTTTTGTATTGTATTTTCTTGGATCACAGCTGCATGGTGTTTTATACCTCTGTGTGAATCTTCATGTAGTGTCAGTGTTTGAAAGGTTAATGACATTTACTGCATTACTAATCTATTCTTTAAACCACTGATTAGCATTGAAATTGATTCCCAACTCTTCGTGGCTGAAATGGCATTAATCTAGCCTCTTCTATTAAAAATGTTACAGGTTTCTCATGTTACCAGTTAATAACACATCATTAGTTTGATGGCTTCCATTGTTCTGTCCTTCCTTAGAACACCATGTGAGCAGTGAGTAAATCCTCAGTATCTTCATTCAAAAAGAAAATTTATAGCAACTTGTCATTAAGTGCATTTGGAATGTGAATGGCAAGTATTTTTTGTAACTGTCAGATACCCAAAAGTATGAATACCAACATTAAGTTCTGGTCACAGAGAGAAATTATAATCATTCTAAAAACTGTAAATTCAGAAACGGAGATAGATAGGTAAATAGGTAGGTAGGTAGATAGATAGAAAAGAAACAGAAATCAAATGGAGTAAAAGATCAATGAAAAATAAATTCTGAAATTAAAGATGAGAAAACTCATATTTACCACAAACTCTGCAATTTTCAGACGATGGAAGACTTTATCTATTGAGACAGGAAGGATGAACCATGAACCATAAAGAAGGAGAAAAAGCAGTATATGGTAGAAATATACTGCTTTAACAACACATTTTAATCACTTGTTATATACTTGAATTCTTGTTATATGTCCAAATGTAGCTATGGATATAAAATTAAAAATATAAGGCAGTATTTTAATATTTGAGATTCATAATTTCTGGTAGCAGATTTCTGAAATAATTCTGAGAAATGTTGCTTATTGTTATTTGCATGGAAGAAAGATAAATGTACAAGCAGAAAGACAGACAGATAAAATTTCTTAGCAGATGGTGGCTTAGATGTCAGAGAAAGTAACGACCTGTTTCTGAGTAGCTGAGAAAGAGGTGATATCTCAGGGGGGTTGCTAAGACAATGAAAATTAAGCAGATAGTTTCCATTCTCACCCACAGCTGAGGTGTTCCAATAGTATTATTTCATCACAATTCTATAGCTGAAACAGTAATTATTCATCTTTTTTTTTTTTTTTTTATGACTTTGCAAAGAGCAGAATAAAATAAATTCTAACTTTCTGGCTATAGTACTTTCTGCTTTTAATACCTAATACTAAGATTATGATATATTATTGCTTTCAGATATGCATATTTTCAGTAAGGATTAAAAATGTATACAGATTTCTTAGATAAACTAATAGAATAATTAAGAAAAAAAAAAAAAAAGATTGGACTACATAAGAACTTTGCATAAATATTTTCTGTGATAATTCTTTTGGTAAAATCATTTCCCAATTTCCCATTTCCTAGACTAACTCTATTTTCAACTCTGAACTCTTCTGTGTAATGTGCCTTTTTTATAAACACAGAGTGCTTTTGTGCATCTGGAAACTTAAGTAACTTGTGCCCATTTGGACATTTTAGATTTAAGTTGTATTTCTTCCTTTGCTCCTATTTTACTATTCTCCCTTTGTTTACAACCCTGTAGAGGTTAAGGTGCTCACAGTAACGTAAGAAACCTAAGCCCAATTCCTTCCACCTCATGGGATTTGAAATTTAAAGACAGAAATACTCCATATTAGGGGGGAAACAAAATCAAACAAAACAAAACTGGATTAAGAAATGACTTAAACTGGGAAGAAGACAATGCAAAACAAGAAGACAATGCAAAACTAAGTGAAGCTCTGCTGCACTGCAGTTACAGCATTCAGTGCATAAATTGTCCCTGATCTTATTTTCTTATACAATTATTGTTATGTAATTTATGTTGAATATCCATCTAAGTGCATATATATTTGTTGGAAGAGAGGGGATGCAGGGTTTCCACTGTGATAGACGTCTTCTAGGACCTACAGAAGTGAGTGTGCTCTCTCCCATTGGGTGAAGTTTGCCACCAAGAAGAATATGAAACTGTTCCTTCCATAAATAGCTACAGCCTAAATCTAGAACCCAGTGCCTGCACAGTTCTCCAGAAATGAAAAATACCAGTAGCTGGAGGCCAAAATGCATGATTCATCCTCTTACAAGAATAAGTGCTAGGCAGGAGAGCCTTTTTCCTTCAGGAATGCACACTTGTATTTGTGTAATACTCTTTGTCCCAGAGTATTGTAGATTTTGGTAGTTCCCACAAGAAGGATGAGTCTTGTGAGATAAGGACCTTGAGAGATATGATGGGTGAACCTTGGCTGGCCACCAGGTGCTCATCAAACCATTCTCTCAATCCCCCTCCTCAGCAGGAGGAGGTTACTTCAGAACCCAAAAAATGATGAATGCCCCCACCCCTCCTTTCTCTTAGCTTTTATTGCTAAGCATGATATCATACAGTTTGGAATATCCCTGTGGCCAGTTTGGATCAACTGTCTCAGCTACATCCCCTCCCAGCCTCTTGCTTACTTCCAGTCTTGTGGACCCTGGGAAGTAGAGGGAGCAGAGATACAGCCTTGACACTGTATGAACACTGCTCAGTAATAGCCCAAACATTTGTGCATTATCAACATTGTTCTAGCCATAAATGCAAAGCACAGCACTATATGGACTACTATGAGTAAAGTTAACCCAATCCCAGCCAAACCTGCTACAAGAGGCTACAATCCTCGAGAAGGTGAAGGAACTGCTAGTCCTGAACAGTATGAGATACAAGAATCTCCTCATGCCTGACCAACCTGGTAAGCTTCTATAATAAAATGACTGCTCTGATGGATGAGGGAAGAGCAGTGGATATTGTCTACCTGTGTGGTGGTTTTACCATGCTAGGCAACTGAACTCCACAACCACTCTCTCACTCCCCCTCCTCAGATGAGGAGGGGAAGAAATAAAGGAAAGAATAATTCACAGGTTGAGATAAGGATAATTTAATTAAAGAGGAAAAATATTATTAAGGAAATATTATTATTAATAAAACAATTCAACTAAAGGGAAAAAAAAGGAAAGGGGAAGAGGGAGGGTGTAAGGGAATAACTAAACAAAACAGTAAAGGCTATGGGGAAGTGCAGAGGAAGGAAATTACTCTCTACTTCCCACAAATGAGCGATGCTTGACCATGTCCTTGAAGCAGGGCCTCAACGCACATAGCCAGTGTTCGGGAGGAGGACAGATGTTTTCGCAACGAGAGCCCACCCCTCCCCTCTTCTTCCTTTTTCCACCTTTTATTGCTGAGTGTGACATCATATGGTATGGAATATCCTTTTGGTTGGTTTAGGTCAGCTGTCCCGGTGATGTTTCTTTCTCACGTTTTTGCCCACCCCCTAGGAGGGTTAGAGAAAGTCCTGATGCTGTGCCAGCACTTCTCAGCAGAAGACACAACATTGGCGTGATACCACTGCTGTTCTAGCTACAAGTGCAGAGCGCAGCACTATATGGGCTGCTGCAGGGAAAGTTAACATCCCAGCCAGACCCAGTACAACCTGGACTTCAGTAAGTTTTTTCATTCTCTCTTCCATAAGATCCTCACAGACAAGCTGTAGATGTATGGGCTGGGTCGGCAGATGGTGAGGTGGATCAAAAACTAGCTGAATGGCTAGGTCCTGATGGTGGTGATCAGTGGCATGAATAATGAATGTCCCATCCCCCATCCCTCCTTTCCCTTACCTTTTATTGGAGGACAGAAACTAAGAGTGAGTGACCCCAGGGGTCAATACTAGATCCACTCCTATTTAACATCTTCATTTATGATTTGAACGGTTGACCCAAGGGTACCCTCACCATGCTTGCTGATGACACAAAACTGGAGGGAGTCACTGATGGACCAGAGGGTTGTACTGCCATCCAAAGAGATCTTTCCCCTCTATTCAGCACTGGTGAGGCTACATTGTGTGTACTGTGTCCATTTTGGGGCTCCCCAGTACAAAAGACATGGACACACTAGACTTCTGTAGAGCCATGATGATGATGAAGGGACTGGAAAAAAATGGATTAGGTGCCTCTCCTACAAGAAAAGGCTGAGAGAGCTGGAACTGCTGACTCTGAGAAAATAGAAGGCTTAGGGGAAACCCATTAACTTATACAAATACCTGAAACAAGAATACATTGAGGATGGAGACATTTTCCAATGGTGCCCAGTGACAGAAAAAGAGGCAATGGGCACAAATTGGAGCACAGGAGATTCTGTCTGAACATTGGGAAACAGTTGTTTGTTGTGAGGATGACTGAGCACTGGCAAACGTTGTCCAGAGAGGCTATGACATATCCTTCCTAGTAGATCTTCAAAAGCCATCTGAGCATGGTCCTGACCAACATCCTCTAGGTCACCCTGCTTGAGCAGGACTAGACTTGGGCTAGATGACATCCAGAGGTCCCATCCAACCTCAGCCATTCTGTTATTTTATGATGGAGGGTGCTTAAATTTAGCACAGTTTGGCAAATATGGTCCTCCTGGCTGGGTTAAGTTTTAATGGCCCTCTGGCAGGAGAGGAAATTGAAGATAGCTTTTCACATTAGTATTCTATACAAAAGGGAGAGAAGCATCCCCGCAGATCTGAACAATTTCTGACAGTCAGGTACAGGGGCAGTCAACAGCACTCTGGAAAGACTTCCAAGTTGAGCCCATAAAGAATACCTTAAGCTGTTAAGAACACCCTAATACCCATAAAAATAGATTTGAAATTGTGGTCTGTAGCCGTAGTTATAGATTAAGCTACTTGTGGGTAAGTGCAGAAGCAGAATTTTCAGCACCTAGGAAGGTACTGAAAAAGAGTCACAAAGAGGCAAGAGTGATGCACTTTTCTAAATTAAATATCCCACATAGACAGTCACTCCTTAGTCCTTGGCCTAAATAAAAAAGAAAGGAAAGAAAGAACCACTGAGTGTTACATGCCCAATACTGAATGTTCAGTCATAAGAGGAACATTTTGAATTCTGTCATTAGAAGGGATTAACAACACCTGGCTCAAAATTTGATGTTGCATAAAATTCTGGTAGATAGCAATTTCTGCTAAGCATTGATTGTTAAAACAACAGCATGATGTAGAAAGTAATTCTTAATACTGTATGAAGTAACAGCAGTGTTAATACAAGTATCTTTAAAAACAACAAACCTAAATTGTTGAACCACTTCACTGATCAACAAAATAGTATATCTGTAATGTAAGAGATGTAACTCCACATTTTTTTTTCTCAATGAAATAAATAACCTTATTGTGTACTGGGCATGGTCAGAGATTGTCAAAGAGTGCAGCTGCTGAGAGAGAAATAAAATAGATTTTCTACCTAAGGACTGTTTCATTATGCCAGACAACAGTTTGTATTGATTCTTCTCTATTTATTTCTAATTTTGCTGTCCCTGATTGAGCTGAGCTCTAAATCTTGCAATGGTTTACATGCTGTTAGGATGCAGAATTGTTGTGTGAAGTGCAAGGTAGCAATGTTCTTATTTTAAGCTCTGATTTAGTCTGATTTACAACAAATTAGGCTTTCTAAACTAGTATTTTAGTACTTAGAGACCATTGGTTTCATGTTTTCTATAATATGGGTAGAAATTTATGTACTGAGAAGTCAATGAAGGTTTTTGTTAGCTTCACAAGAGCCTTGGTAATGGCCTAATCATTTTTTAAAAGTAATGTGATGCTTCTCATTTTTTATGACAATTAAAAAAAAAAAAATAAAAATCAGATTTCAGTAGCTTACAGGAAATAGCAAAGGGCTATGTAGCTTTTTATTAGCCTTTCTTGATATAAAATAAATAATGAATTATAGTAAATTTCATTTATAAAATTACTTTTGGTCACTATTTTTGTAGAGCAAAAGTCCATTTCCTTACAAGTAATGATTAATCAAGAGCAGGAATGGAAAAACAGGTTCCTGGTCAGGAGAGATACACCGACAAAAGATACAATTGCATGATAATTCTATGTTTTAAGAAGGTGTCCAGAAAGGAAAAATAGAATATATTACTAAGTGTAAAGGAGCTGTATTCCCATCAATGTCATCAATATTACACAGTACCCTTTCTTGGCAAAATACATCCCTCTTGCTCATGCAATGTATTCAGCTACATAAATGAAAGAAAATAAATTGCAAGCATTTCTTAATGGGCTATGAATTTTCAAAAGAAAATTCAAAAAAAAAAAAAAAGAGGAAAATTATGTGTAAAATGTATAATCTCCAAACTAATAAATTTTATTTATTTTATTGTAGATGATACAGATAATCACTCTGGGATTCAAAGACTGCTAGCTAGTATTTTATGAAGCTAGTTGGCATCTTTAAAAATTGCTCTCAAAATTAGATAAATAAAACCTTCTCAGGGAGGGAGGAGTAGACAGCAGAAATCATTCTCACTTATCTATGTTAACAATTTTTAACAAATTTTACAGTGATCTATTTACACCCCTTCAAGTATCTGCATAAAGGTTTTTTGTTTTGGGAGATGTATTATAATGAGAAGAGAAGTACATTTAGATCTTAAAACAAGTTTTAACTAGTTCTTAAAAGTACAGTCATATTTTATCTAATACATGCTCCTAAATTTATTTGCTAATCATGTTCTCAATGTCTTCAGTCACACAAAGATAATTCTGGAAGGACGTAATCTCTTAGTAGATAAAAGTCTACAGAGAAAATCTTCTCTTTCTCTCTGTTGTCATATTTTCATTATGGATGACTTGGTAAATGGATTTTGCAAATGAGATAAGTGAAATTTTAAAAATGTGTATATATATACATTGTTTTGCTTTGTGCCTTTCTCTCATCCTTACACTGGTTAGAAATGTAATTTTATTTAATTTTATTATTTATTTTTTCAGTCATGATTTACAAACCAGCAAAACTCTGAAGCATAGATTTGGCTACCCTTTGAGTAGCCCACTTAACTGAGCTTGGAAGAAAATCCATTCTAGTATCTGGCTCTTTATATGAAATTGGCTAATGGTCAATTTATCCACTTAGCTGTCCACATTTTACTGTAATGAAAGTTCAGATAGAGTGGCAATCCACTTTTGCACATCCATCCCATAGTATGTGTTTGGCCACAGATAAGAAAAGAGCTGTCTTCAGAGTCTGGAAGCTAGCTTGAGTTCAGGCTGCCTATCAACACCAATTGTCTTTGAAGAACTGTGCTCAAAGTTTCTTTGAGAAACCCTGGATCTCACAAGCTGACAATAGGTATGCATATGTGTCTACGATGAGATGTAACAGACATCAAAAGTGCCATTGTCCCTTTCTGCCTTAAATTCTGCATAAGAAGGGGAAGGGGAAGGTGGAAAGTTTCTGTTGGAGCAGAAAGAATAAAGTAAAAGTAAATAAAGTAAAAGAAACTCAAGAATTATAAAATATGTCAGCATTTCAAAGTTATGAGTGAGTAGTGCCTAGTATCAGAATAGATTATCCTACATTTTTATTTATTTATTTATTTATTTTAATGGAGGCACTGCATTTCATCTCTTCTACAGAACTAGTGAGATTTGCCCAAACTCCAAAATCAGATTTTTGGAGATATTCTGCACCCTTTAGACGCAAGTAGCTGAAGCTTTGGCTTGGATATTAACTATCAAATTCAGCAATTTCATTAATTATTGTTTTCATAAAAGAAAAGAACAATGTGATATTTAAAAAACTAGCTATTTTAGAAATAGTATGTCAGACTATACATTGCAAGGTATTACTTACACAAGGAACAGTAATTTGGTATAGTCAGACAAAGAGAAAAGGTGAAGATATAAACATTTCTCTCTATTTATTTTCTGCTGTCATCTATGAGTCATTTCTCCTCCTGTACTTCTCTTGCTTACCTTTCCCATTAATGTTTTGACTAGTATATCACTTTCATTTTATACCCTTTTGTCACTAAGAAAAAGGATGCCCATCTTCGCTCTCTTATTTTGAAAACGAAACCATGTTCTGGCATGTGGAGATGAATGGGAGTTGGTGATAGTAAAATATTTTGAAGATATCACAAACTATTGAGAAAGTTGTGTGATTAGCCTAGTACTGATCTCTTCTTGTGAAATTCATGGCTTATAACAACTATACAGAGCTGTGAACCCGTGACTGGACATATGTTCTATAAAACAGTCTATTAACTGTGAGATACGGTATTGTACCACCTGTTTTCATGTTACTTTACAGATGTTAATGTCTTTAGGTTACCTTAGGGATGATGAGGTATATCAAATGGATTCTTTGCAGTCTTTGGATTCTGTGAAAGAATGAAAACACATAGATTGAAATCCACTTTCTAATGATGTTAATGGGAAATTTGCTATAAATGTTAGTGGAGCAAGTTTTGACCCTGGTACAATTCACCCTGTTATACACCACAAAGTACAGTCCTATCATGATTGTTCTACCTTTCTTCTTGTGCAATGATTTTTATTTCATTTTTCCCAGGTTCATTAAGTGAAATGTTGAATCTTCTAAATCTAAACTTTCCTTTTATTTTCCTTCCTAATGTCATCTTACTATACAAACATAAAATACAAAAATATAGGAGGTCTGTAGATCTTTTCCTCTTCTTTCTGAAACATCTTTTTTTGACTATTGTTAACAAAAAGCAAAAAAGCAAATATTTTTTTTTTTCCTACCCAAAACAACCAGGTGTTTTAAACCTGTGTTTAGAATATAACACAACTAAGTTTTCAAAAACCCTCAAGCCAGCCTCCATTAGTGTGTAAGTAGCAATGAAATAAGTCATAGAATAGGACCAAAATAATTCTGGAGCAGACTATAAGTAATTAGACTCTTTTCCTCAGTAAACTTGATTTATATAAATGATATTTCTTCTTTTTGAAAATCCACTTTTTTATATAAAGAATTTGAGAATATATATATATATATATATATAAAGATCTTAAACACCAAAGAGAAATGTCTTTTTATTTATTTTTTTTTATTTTTTTTTTAATCCAATACCTAGAATGTACTGTCTCCTAATCTTTTCAGGATTAGAAATGGAAAGAATTTGCCAAAATTCTCCCTACCAATATGAAATGAAAATTGATTTTCACTTTTTCATAAACAAAATGAAAGTGATTTCTGATCTACTTTTGTGTATATAAATGAGAAATGAGATTTCTGAAACTGTGTAGTTTCTTAATCTAGAAGAAAAGTAAACACAAAAGTAAAGTTTAAAATTTAAAGTAAAATTTACTCAGGCTAATAGTAATGTGTCAACTTTTAAAGAGTGGGAGTGATTGAACAACTGGAACAATTTACTAAAGAATTTAATGATGTCTTTGTTACTTCAAGTCTTAAGAGAAATTAATCATTTGAAAGAACATGCTCATTTTCTGCAGAAAATGTAGTCTTTTTTCTTATTTTTTTTTTCAAGAGAAATTCCCACATATATTTTGCAATAGGTTGAACCAAGTAATTCCATATAGATCTTTCTGGAAGGTAAATTCTTAATAAAGGAAAGAAATGAAAGAAAATAAAATAATTCACAGATCAACGTGAAAATTAACTGGTCACTTCAGTGTCCATGTAAAACTCACTGAAAAATTAAAAATTGCTAAATTAATTTTTAAAATAAATTATTAAAGAAAAAAAAAAAAGTTGCTAAATTCTATTTGTACCTGTGACCTCTATTTAAATACCCTGATCATGCCATTTTTGTCCAGTGCATAAAAAGATGTATAATTCCTTCTGCAGTCCTCAAAGTGTATACATAAGCTGATGTGAAAACACAAGAGAATTTAAAGAGTTGAGACCCAAGCAAAAATTGGGTTTCTTGCATGATTTGCTATTTGTGTGAGGCACAGAAGGCAATATTATTGCGAGGCAATATTCTTACTAGTCAGAATTCAGCTAGTTTTACCTAATTTCAACTCAATTTCAATCATTTCTACATTTGACTTAAACACACAAGTTGTCTTTTAAAGCATAAGTGAACCAATATAAATCTGCATGGCTTTAGTGGTATCCACCAAAGAATATGAGGAATATGAGGAAAAATAGTATTTATTATATTCTTCAGTACTGATAATAATGTGATATTCACTTCATGGAAAAACAACATCCATAAAACTGGATTTTTTGAAGGGTTTCCTTTGAAATCTAAGCAAGTTTTCTAGCATTAAGTTTTTCTAAAAGTACTAAAAAGAAAAACATATCTAGTATGGGTTTTGTTTGTTTGTTTGTTTGTTTCCCCAGAAATAAAATATTTTATTAAATTGAAATATTTCTTGGGAATTCTTTTGTACCCCATTTTTAAAGTGCACTTTTGTGTTTGTTAGTTGTTTTTGTTTGTTTGTTTTTACTGTAAAAATGTTTCCATGCCTTGCATCAGTTACATGCTCAGTAATCAGTTGATCTACACTATAGTGTAGATCAAACTACAAATGAGATGAATACTTTTAAAGAATTCACAATAACTGTAGCTGAGTTAAGTATGTAGGAGGCATTAGGAATTGCATAACTTTCTGTAGTCAACAAGAAAATACTTCAACTCCAACGCCAAACTTTATGCGTGCATGTTTCATTTTAGGGATACTTATATAAAACTACTTGATTTATTTTACTATCTTTTGAGAAAAATAAATAATAATAATAACAATAAAGATGTCACTTTAAGGGCTATTTATAAAAAACAAACAAACAAATTTGAAATTCGGAACTATTTCCCTATTCCATGGTGATAAATTGTCTTTAAAATCTACAGATATATTCAATGTTACCTCGCAGTTTTTTTTTGTTTGTTTGTTTGTTTGTTTGTTTTTTTCTGCTGTAAGTGAAAATACAGCTTTCTTAAATATCTGTGTATGGAAGCCGTAACTAAATCATAACATTGTGAGAAAATGACCACAAAGATTTGTAAATAACCCACAATGCTTTTGTGAAGTGCATAGTAGACTTTCGATTTTTCTTTACCCCCCCCCCCCCCAATTATTACTCTCTTTAGCCTTCAGTTTATATATACATTAAAAGATAACCACCAACAAAGTTAAATGTATATGTATGTATATATATGTATTGGAAATCTGTTTTGGGAGAGCTGTACATCACTCAGATACTAAAAGCTTTCCTTCCTGTACAGATACTGCAAAGAAAAAGAGAAAAGTCATTCAGTTTCATCCTCAGGGAGTGTTATCTATTTAAGGCTGCCTAATGTGGAAAAAGTCCTGAGTAAGCACAGTAAAATATAGTGGTTTTAATCTCCAAGACACATTTAAAGCTATATAAAAGGATTATTGCTTTTATGAGCTTCTTTTAATACTGTATCAATATTGATCTTGTCATGCAATTATAGAAGATTCCCCAACCCTTCTTTCCAGGCGGTGGGATAGAATTGTTTCAGAATTACTTATCGGTGTGTGCTTTTTTGTTGTTGTTGTTGTTGTTGTTCTGTGTGTTTGTTTGTTTTTTAGTAAGCAAGAATGAAACGTATTCAGATTTTTCTTTCAGTTTAGCTCTTTTCATGTCCTCCAACTATAGCCACAAAGAAAATCTAATTTATTTTCTGTGAATATAAAGTAAGGGCCAGAGTCAATAAAATTGCCTTCCAACATCTTAGTCACAAATACCAGATAAAAATAGGCAAAAGAATGTGAATGATTATATTTACATTTAATTAACATTTGGCAGCCTAGCAAACTCTCCGGTGGTTAGTACATGGATAATCACAGAATCACAGAATTGTAGGGGGTGGAAGAGACCTCGAGAGATCATCGGGTCCAACCTCCCTGCCAAAGCAGGTTCCTTAGAGCAGGTTCCTTAGAGCAGGTTGCCCAGGTAGGTATCCAGACGGGCCTTGAATATCTCCAGAGAAGGAGACTCCACAACCTCTCTAGGCAGCCTGTTCCAGTGCTCTGTCACCCTCACCGTGAAGAAGTTCTTTCTCATATTGGTTTAGAACTTGCTGTGCTCCATTTTGTGGCTAATGCCCCTTGTCCTGTCCCCACAAACCACTGAAAAGAGATTGGCCATATCCCTCTGTCTTCCGCTCTTCAGGTATTTATAAACATTGATAAGATCCCCTTTCAGTCTTCTCTTCTCCAGGCTTCTCTTCTCCAGGTCTCTCAGCCTTTCTTCATAGGGAAGATGCTCCAGGCCCCGTATCATCTTTGTGGGCCTCCACTGGACTCTTTCCAGGAGATCCCTGTCTTTTTTGTACTGGGGAGCCCAAAACTGGACACAGTACTCCAGGTGAGGCCTGACCAGGGCAGAGTAGAGGGGGAGGATCACCTCCCTTGACCTGCTGGCCACGCTCCTTTTAATGCACACCAGGAACCCATTGGCCTTCTTGGCCACGAGGGCACACTGCTGGCTCATGGTCAACCTGTCATCCACCAGGACTCCCCGGTCTTTCTCCTCAGAGCTCCTCTCCAGCAGGTCGTCCCCCACCCTGTACTGATACGTCCGGTTGTTCCTTCCCAGGTGCAGGACTCTATACTTGCTCTTGTTAAACCTCATTTGGTTTCTTCCTCCCCATCTCTCCAGCTGGTCCAGGTCTCGCTGAATGGCACAGAAATATCACACTATCAAAGAGAACAATGGGAAGAAATGCCTTAAAAACTCAACTCCTTTGGGAGAATATATTTCAGTGCCTCAGGGCAATACACAGCATTCTGTGGGGTGGACTCATAACTCTAGCTTCAGAAAGTCTTCTATGTATATTATACACTCATACACACATAAACACACAGAGCGCAGAAAGAATCTAATAAAAATAACCGCTATGATCTGATGTCAAACTGAAATCATGGAAAATTTGCTAGGTAAGTACTAAACAATATTATAATGATAAGTTCTATGCAATTAATTGAGATGCTTGATGAACCTTATCTCCTTCTATGACAAAGTGACGCACTTAGTGCATGAGGGAAAGGCTGTGGATGTGGTCTACCTTGATTTCAGTAAGGCTTTTGACACCATTTCCCATAACATTCTCCTCGAGAAACTGGCTGCTCTTGGCTTGGACTGGGGTATACTTTGTTGGGTTAAAAACTGGCTGGATAGCCAGGCCCAAAGAGTTGTAGTGAATGGAGTCAAATCCAGCTGGGGCTGGTCACTAGTGGCGTCCCCCAGGGCTCAGTACTAAGGTCAGTTCTCTTTAATAACTTTATTGATGATTTGGATGAGGGGATCAAATGCACCCTCAGTAAGTTTGCAGACGACACCAAGTTAGGTATGTATGTCAATCTGCTCGAGGGTAGGAAGGCTATGTAGGAGGATCTGAATAGGCTGGACTGATGGGCTGAGGTCAACTGTATGAGGTTCAACAAAGCCAAGTGCCGGGTCCTGCACCTGGGGCGCAACAACCCCAAGCAGTGCTACAGGCTGAGAGATGAGTGGTTAGAAAGCTTCCTGGCAGAGAAGGACCTGGGAGTTTTGGTTGATAGATGGCTGAATATGAGCCAGCAGTGTGCTCAGGTGGCCAAGAAGGCCAACAGCATCCTGTCTTGTATAAGAAACAGTGTGGCCAGCAGGGCTAGGGAGGTGATCATCGCCCTGTACTCGGCTCTGGTGAGGCCGCACCTCGAGTACTGTGTTCAGGTTTGGGCCCCTCGCTACAAGAAGGACATCGAGGTGCTTGAGCGAGTCCAGAGAAGGGCTACGAAGTTGGTGACAGGTCTGGAGAACAAGTCTTATGAGGAGTGGCTGAGGGAGCTGGAATTGTTCAGTCTGGAGAAGAGGAGGCTCAGGGGTGACCTTATCGCTCTCTACAGGTACCTGAAGGGAGGCTGTAGCGAGGTGGGGGTTGGTCTATTCTCCCACGTGCCTGGTGACAGGACGAGGGGGAATGGGCTAAAGTTGCACCAGGGGAGGTTAGGTTGGATATTAGGAAGAACTTCTTTACTGAAAGGGTTGTTAGGCATTGGAATAGGCTGCCATGGGATGTGGTTGAGTCACCATCCCTGGAGGTCTTTAAAAGATGTTTAGATGTAACACTTAGTGATATGGTTTAGTGGAGGACTTGTTAGTGTTAGGTCAGAGGTTAGACTCGGTGATCTTGGAGGTCTCTTCCAACCTAGATGATTCTGTGATTCTGTGATTCTTTTGAAATAAGTTAAGCATTATTTTATACTGTCATATTCTCAAGTGAAAAAAAAAAAAAAAAAAAAAAAAAAAAAAGTGGTAAAGCTACCTGAAAAGTTGATAAAAATGTCTAGGTTTGTAGAATTAATAAACTCCTGATTGCTGAAGTCTCATTTGCACAATTCACTATGATTAAGTAATACTATAGTGTAGAAGAGTAAAAACTCAACTAAATTAAACTAAGCTAAGTTAAAATGAAATTATTAATGCACTATTAAAAAACAACTGCGTTTCCTGTGAGTGAAAATTTATTCACAATCAAAACATGTTTCTGTAAATATCTAAGCCGTATATATTTTCTTTCTACCTTCAGGTTTCTTAGAGTGAAAAACAAAAACAAAAACAAAACAAAAAAAAACATTAATTAAAAACCAGGACTACCATCTGACTTAATGAACACATATTTGTGTAAATAAGCTTGAAAATGGTAACTAGCTGAAGAAGGAACATATTCTTGGAAAGGACTATGCACTTCTTTATTGTTATTTTGGAACTAGGAGGGTTTTTGCTTAGGAAGACTATCAGGAAACATTTTCATTAGTCCTGAACATCCCTGCATAAAACTAAATTATAGCAACTTGTTTGCTGTGCTGAAGTGCAAAAGGAAGGCACAAGTAAGTATAGCTCATCCTCTGAGACCCTAGTCTAAGCAAATGTGACTTTGGAGACTATGTAGGTAGAAGTCTGTTGGAGATAAGAATTTAAGAAATTGTTGAACTATTTTTTTTAAGTAAGCATTTATTATCCTTCCACCTGTCTTTGATTCAAGGCAAAACTACTAAAATATCCCTGTACTCTACTCTCCCTCTGTCTCACATCCTATTTATTGCTTTAAATGTTCTCTACATGCTACATACACATATTTCCCTACAACATATTTTGCTTGTGATGGAATCCAAGATAATTAAGAGCTTGAGAAAAATTCCTAGTGAAGTTGACTGTTTAAAAGCAGTGGGCAGAGGTCTTTCCACCACATGTCCACCCTCCAAAAGACGAGCACAACTGGCTATAGTAATCCTTTCTGCAGTCTCCAAGACTGAGCCCTTTTGTATATTTATCTACAGGTTAGGATTAATGAAAAAGAGTTTGAACAGCAGGACTTGCCTAGCATAATTCAAATGGGATTTTTCTGGTCGATGATGAAAATGTGTGTGAAATGAAAAGCATACTGAAGCTGCCTATGAAGTACTATCTTACTGCTAAGCTTTCAAAGAATACTTTTCATATATTGATCTTCCACTTCTTTCGGTGTGCAGTGTGATTTCAAATAGAATGGAAGTCTCAGTGTTTTTAAAATATAAAAGAGTGAATCAGCTTTTTCCTTCAAACATTTTTTTTAAGAAAACTGTCAAAAAATGTCACATACTGTCCTTTTATATACAGAAAACATCTGAAAACCTTGCTGCTGTATTTTTTTTCAGTATGAATTATAATTTACCAATTATATTACTCTATAGAGACTGTAACCAAGGCACAAGTAATCCACTGTTAAACAACCATCTCTCAAACTATGCCTTAAAAATTTGAATTTCTCATTTGACCACTGTCATGGTTTCAGCTGGGACAGAGTTAATTCTCTTCATAGTAGCTGATATGGCATTATGTTTTGGATTTAGGGCAAAAAATAATGTTGATAAAACACCAATGTTTCAGTTGTTGCTGAGTAATGCTATCAGCAGAGTATTGACTAAAAGCTTCTTTCAGGATACAAAAAAGAATAAATTCTTAAAACAAAGCCCATTTGTTTTTCTGAATATAAGTCTAGGCTCAATTGTCATAATTAGTTTTTCTTTTTATCATTTTATCATACTTTTATCATTTATTAACCATGACAATTCTATATATAATTTTTCACCTCACTGACTGAGGTTTCACAGTGATTACAAGAAGGCTGAATTTCCTGTTTAACCAGGAGTTACCAAAATTAAAGGAGCTATAAATTGAAGGGTCCCAAGAGGCAAACCAAGCAGTTGGTTATATGACCATAAAAAGAAAGGGAGGAATCTTTGGTTGCATTTCCTTTAAAGTTCATAATTATTTTTTTCAAAAAACAATAGTAGTCTGAGAAAATAACTTGAACTAGTGTTCCATTTAACTTAAAATTACATCTAGAAGGAGAACAAAAACTGTAATTCTTCCTATATAGGGTTAAAAAATTAGTCAACTAACTCTCTCCAAGGGCCAGTCTAGAAAATATATTGTCTCACAATTCCAACAAACACACATAGGATTTATTTATCTTCCAGAACATTTAATTTAAAAACTCTATTAAATGTGAAACATGTTAAAATTAGTTTGCACAATCTCTTATTCCCCTCCTCCCACTTTAAACACACTTCAAAGTAAAACTGAGTTAACCATCAAAGTATAGATTATGGCAAATTGTGATTCTTGTGACATGACAAAAAAGTAAATGTGGTTTAGCAGAAAAAAAAAAAAAAATAGATAAAAAAATGGTTTTGACTGCATATTCTCTGGATTGCTTACCATCCACAGAATAAAACAGAGTTGGAATAAGAAATCACTAAGAAAGAACTGGTATTCCATTTTTGCAGGTTGCCACTCATTAGTAAGGCAAGTAATAACTTTTAAGTGGTAATAAATCAAAAAGGAGAATTTATTCTTAGGTGATTAATGGAAGGAAGTATTGGTTGGGACATTAAATGAAAGGCCTTATCAAATACTAAAATTTATCAGTCATTGAAAAAGCATACTTCTTTATTCTAATGCAAACTGCCAAGGAGTGATTTAAATTAGTCTGTATTAGAATTTCAAAATGCAATTCAGCCTGCATTTTAAAGGTAATGAAATGGTTCCTTTATTAAACTGGTATCTGGCTGCATAACTGCTGTAGTTTTGGGAGCCCATTCACACAAAGCATAAGCAACATAACTGATTATCTCCTCCAGTTTCAAAACCAGGTGAAAACAATTTTCTCCACTGCAGACTTGATGGTGAAATAAATGTAAATAATCTGTACCTTGATGCACACCTTGTATCAGTAAACAACTTGTTTATCTTACAGCCTGTAAGATACTCAACACACATCACTTAGCTGAATACATTTTTTCTTCACAGGTTGTGGAAAGGTTTGGGGCCTACATTTATACTCAGACCCCTGGCCCTGGACTGCTCCGTGTTGCAGATATGCCTGTTCCCATCCTAGTATGTTTCTGCTGATCCCTGCAGCAAAGCATCACTATATGAAGTCTTGCACAAACTGCAACTATACTTTTGTTGCAGACCAAAGGTTGCAATAACTGGGACTAATAACTGGGATTTAGTAGCAATGGAAGAGTCGGTATATTTTTCCAAGCCTCCCAGTACCTGAGATGACATGACTGAGAAGAGGGCCAAACTCATTACTGAAGCACACTTTAGAAGCCACATCACAATTATCATAAACTGAAACAGGAGATGATCTGACTCAATATCAGAAAAAGGTTTTTGCTAGGTTGCCTAAAGATATTGTGTAGTCTTCATCCCTGGAGGCTGTAAAGATCCAACCAACCAAAGCTCTAAGCAAACTGCTCTGATGTCAGAGCTTGCCCAGCTTTAAAGCAGAAGCTTGGACTGGAGACTGAGATCCTGCACAGCCTCAATTATTCTTTCATCTCAAGAGAGGAAAACTTACCTTTTGAAGGGGGACATTCTTTTGTTTACTTCTTTCCACCTGAAAGCCTGGGGTGGTCATTAATATTTCTTTGATAATTTGTGGAGAGAATTTGGTAAGAATAATCTCTCTGGAGACATTCAGTGCTTAGTGTTTTGGCAGTGTGTCTGCCAAAACATGGGCTCTGTTGGATGGCTACTTTTTGAGGGGAGGAGAGGTATTTCCTCACTCCTAAAGCATTCTGAGTCAGTAGAAAATACTTCATTCAAACAAGGTTAAAAATAAAATATAAAAATCACTCTACTAATAATTCACCTATTCCTAACAAACAATATTCTAATGTCTACATCTTTTCTCACTTTTTTTTTCATTGTTTAATTGCTGCAAATTGTGTTGTTGTTGTTGTTTTCTCAATTAAACTGTTTATTGTTGTAAAGTGTTTATAGCAATTATGAACTTATGGCATGACCCACAGCTAATACAACACATGAATTTCTCCTAGTAGTTTGAGTATTAAATAGACAAGTCGGTGATTGCCTTCATTTATCTCTAGACTGATGAGGAAATGGATAGTACCATCATAAAAGTTCTGTGCACTAGAACAAACTGCACTGGGCTGGCATTTTCTTGCCTTGACTTCACTTGAAATCACTTGGTTCACAAAGCAAAGAATACTGCATGTGTTTTACTGTGCATATGAAAATAAAATAAAAGTTCTGACATTTTCCTTACTGATATATTTCATATATTTCATGTGAAACTTGAATCGGGTCAGATTCAGTTCATTTCTGTGTCATATAAGGTACTTTATATTTTTCTTGGAGAATGCCTGTCTGCAAATAAGTGCAGTTATGCTTATTTAAATAGTGATCAATGCATTTTTTTGTTTTGTTTTGTTCACTTAATTTTCAGTTTTCTGAAATACTAAATAAGCACAAATAGATATTATACCTATATAAATATTTGACAGTACAATTAACCATACCATTTTATGTTCATAAAACAATTGTTTCCTTTACAAGAAATCATGATTAAATCATCACATCAGTTAATATTTTGTTAACAATTAAAAGTTACAGAAAATTTCAGTCTCTAGTCCTATTATTTTCAAATATTATGTGACTGTAGTGATACCCAAACTGGAAGCAGATGCACACAAAGAATGTATTCCGCAGCCACATGCAAGTAGAAGTACCATAAGGAACTTCTGCTACATAAGGAACTTCTACTACTTCTACTACATTCTGCTGAGATGTAAAACTAGTTGCCCACCTAATACAATATATAACACAATGTATAAGCAAGTCTCAAAAACAATACATAATTTACCAATATAAATGGGCTTCTCTTAGCCAGGGTTATAAAAAGTGTATATTAGTTATTGCAAAACTAAGAGCTTTTCACAGTTTAGGTATAAAACTCAGGAAAGTTAAAATTTTAAATTAATCTATTTTAATATTCACAAATATATATATATATATTACTTTGTTTGTTCCACCCATGTGGAACTTCCACTTTTCAATATCTTTTTTTTATTATTTTTTTCCTAATATTGAAGTCAGTGAGATGTCTCAAGGAAAAATGTTCAATTGCTGCTTCTCTAAGAAGTGACAGAATCAGTCCAATCTCTTCTGACATTATTCTACACCTTACAGCGGCCCAGGCAAAAATCTCAATGAACTTTCAGTTTCAAGTGAGGGGGGTTTACTGCTAAAAAAAAAATTAGTTTATGATGGATTATCCCTTGTTAGAAGGATAAGAAGCTTCCAAAAGGCTCTATACAAGATCTAAAAAAAAAAAAATATGTTGTTTGAACTCTTTAATTTGGTTCTATTAAAAAAAAAAAAAAAAAAAAGGTAGTTGACTTCCTAAATTAAATCAATAAGTAATTAAGACCCTTTACAGTGATATCACAAGAAATCTATATAAAAGTGCAGCATATGGAAATCAATAAAATCTTTATTTGCTGGTATTTGGTCTTCCGAAATTTAGTTGACATGCAGGTTCAACCCCCAAACATCTTTGCAATTCCAAACATTTCCAGAGGTCCCTTCCCACCTCAACTATTCTGCGACTCTGTGATTCTCAGCATGAACAATTTTGTATTGCTATATGTGCTTGTCTATCTAGAACATTCTATTTAATTGAAAATATTTAAATGAAAGTATTTTTTTACTTAATTTTTAGTAGAAAAATGATTGTCTAATACACATTTACTTTTTTAACAACCACAAAAAGCATATGAGTAAAACCAAGCATGTGAATGTTTTTCTTGACCAAAGATGTCAATAATAAGCATGTGCTTAAATGTTTTGGAGAAACAGAACTGAAGTTTTGTTAAAATTTTACCACAAGAACAAACCTATTACAGAAAATATTCCATTATAAACTACCTGGACAAATATTTATTAGGAGTCACTTCAAGTTAAAAGAGAAGCATAACCAAAAAAGTAACCAGGTAAAAGGTAACAGACCACAGGCAGTCTGGGGCCTGATCTGATTTTCAGAAATATTTTCAGCTCCTGTTCCTTCACCTGAAGTTCCCAATGCCTCTGAAAAATCAGGTAATACCAGGGGATGGAATTAGTTCTTGTTGGATAGTACTAACACAAAGTCTTAATAAAGAAATGAAGATATATAAAAAAGATATTTATTCTTTTTCTAAAATCATTTTAAAGTGATATTTAAGAAAAGGAACAAAGGTAATTTATCTGTCTGAGGGACGAAGCTATATTTGTCTCACGAATCAGGTACACAAACAACTTTTCAAATGGTGCCTAGTAGAGTTTCTTGCTTGAATAGTTTGGCAGAGGAGAAACTAACTAACTAACAAAAAAAAAAAAAAAAAAAAAAAAAAAAAAAAAAAAAAAAAAAAAAA
>NC_048893.1:49327069-49330245 GCF_011077185.1 Oxyura jamaicensis | reverse complement strand
AAAAAAAAAAAAAAAAAAAAAAAAAAAAAAAAAAAAAAAAAAAAAAAGTTTTGTGACCTTCCTGAAGCTTCTGCACTGTGGATAATTTCCTCTGAGTAAAAAATATTCAGGATGCAGAAATTTACAGCATAGGTATCTGATCTCATTTCATCATTATGGTACAAGTAGTGATTCGTATGAAGATTACACTTTGATTTTAATTTAAATGGATTTTACTGGTAAATTGGATTTTGTTATGCTTCATAAGAATATAGTTCATGAAGTGAGCTGAATTGCCTACCTTTACAAAATGATATGGATCAGAAGAGAAACTTCATTTAATGCAACCTTTGAAATACCCATACAGAAATGTAAAATTTATTCTTGCAAGTCATCTGTGGCTCTAATGCATTAAGAATTATTTTTACCTAACCAGATGCAAAAGTTTTGTATTTAGCTTGCTATTTACCTATCATATTTTCTTTTTAATTTTCTTCTCTAATATCAAACAGTATTAAAAGTATAATCTCCATTACATCTCTAAAAATTTTTATATTTTTTTTAATTACACTCATTCTACATGTGCCTGAATTTCCTGTTGTACTCCTATGTCTTCTTCAAGCTAATCTTCTCCAAATTAACTTGAAATAACTCTTCACTCATGAGATAATCAGTATGAACTTCATAAAAAATATGATTTTATTTTTTGCTTATTTTTTATTTTCTTTCCTCTGGAAATTTATACCAAATAGAATACAGTTGCCTTGTTTTATGGTTCTCAGAGGATTCTGCATATGCTTTTCTTCATAATTTTCACTCAGACCATAAAAATTTAAGTGTAAAAGCTATATGTCTGAATGTGGTTTTACCTACACATTTTAAACATGGCTTTCTATCATGGATAGCTGTACATTTTAGCTGTAGTCACATATTCTAATCCAAATTTGCTTTTTTTCTTTCCCCACACCAGAGGAAAAAAAAAAAAAAAAAAAAAAAAAAAAGCACCTTAAAAGGTCAAATTTTATAAAGTGGTCAAACACACAATTCATTTTGATAATAAATTTAAGGTGCACTTTCCTGATAACAACACCTCCCTGCATTAGTAAGTGTCTTGAAGCACTGTTATGAAAAAAAAAAAAAAAGCAAAAAAAAAAAAAAAAAAAGGCAATGTAGCTTAAGTGAAGGAAGTATAATAAAATATCAGTCAGTTTTGTCTTATTATTATATCTGGATGCAAGGGAATTAAAGTTAATATTTACTTTCTTATAAACATAAAAATGAAAATATATTCGTTTTCTTGAGACCACACAGAGCTACTTTTGTCGTCAATAAAAATATTGTGAGTGCTGTTGCCTGGCAACCTTCACGCAAGGAAAATTGTATTCCTGAGCACAATTTAAGCTGTAATATAAGATTCTAGGATACTTATAAAATGTTGATACCGTGTTATTTCTATGAAATGCACTCAGAATCCTATAAAAAACAGTCAGTAATTTTAAATTAACATTAAACATTTTTAATGCTTATTGTAAAAAACTAATATGAAAATAAAAAATAATATTAAAAATTATTTCAATTTTTTAAAAAAATCCATTATTAGACACTAGTGAAAACACACTTAGATCCATAATCAACACTGAGGTGTTATTGATTCCAAAAATTATACTGTGGTTTTATTTTAAACTTTTAAAGGCAAATATTGTTACCAGAAAGAGAGATATTATTTTATAAAAGCAAAAGGAGTACATCAGTGTAAAAAAAATAAAAATGTAGATATCTCAGTAATATTAATGCTATATTCTGTATTAGTTAGACATTCTATCAAGCTTCAGACATTCACAAGATGGCTCCAACATAGTTAAGTTCACTCTGTGAAAACTTATCTTCTATTTTCTTAAAGATAAAAATAATCAGAATTGAAAGAGTCCATGTTTTGTACAATCACATAAAAATGCTAAGGAAGATATTCTGGTATAGAAACTGGCAGAAATGCTGGCTTCATCCTTAAATATAATCAACATATAGAAACAGATAAGCGAGTTCTCAATAACAATGAAAATCTCATGCAACAAAAAACAATAGTATTCAAGCAGTGCCTTCTATTTCTCATGTTATCCCTTTATGATTAAGAAAAAAATATGTTTCAATATCATCAATATAACTTTTCTCTTGTTAATTAAGGCTTAAAATAAATTAGAAAAAAATTACTCTAGTGATTTCTAGTCAACATTTTTAACAGAGAGTCTACAACAGCCATGTGCACAAGTATATATTAATAACAATAATTCTGAAAACTGCTCTGAGATATATTTTTAATGCAATATGTTTGTGATATTAATGCAATATTTTTATCCCATCAGAACAGAGACACTTGGATTCCATTAGGTAAATATTTAAAATATATTTAATTAAACTTTGATAAGTTATATGCCCAATGTTGAATGAAAAATTAGTGCTTCCTCTGAATACTTTTATCTTCTCTTTGTATAGTCTTCTCTTTATAAAGTTTGACTAACTCAATCAACATGACCTTAGACTTATTGGATGGATTAGAGTGATAAAGACAAGATATTATTCAGAGTTGTTATTCACCACCTTCAGTTATTATGTGGTTTGCCAGAAAGAAACTACTGTTTCTTTATATATATGTCTAATTTGAACAAAAAACAACAGGAGTGGTGCTTTCACAATATAAAAAGGATAATAAGATACTTGAATGCATCTAGAGGATGTAAGGGTAAAATAGCTGGAAGGCATGTCATCCAAGGAGAGGCTGAGGACACTTGGGCTGTCTAGTCTTGAGAAAAGTAAGCTAAGAAGTGATCTCATTGTTGTCTAAAACTTCCTGAGAAGGGGAAGTGGAGAAGGAGGTGCCAGTCTTTTCTCCCTTGTAACCAGTGATAGGACACCTGGAAATGGCACAAAGGTGCACCAGGGGATGTTCCGACTGGATATTAGGAAAAGAAGTTTTACTGAGAGGGTGGTCAAATACTGGAACAGACTTCCTAGGTGGTTGATGTCCTGTGTCTGTCAGTGTTCAAGAGGCATTTGGATAAGGCTCTTAATAATAATGTTTTAACTTTTGGTTAGTCCTGGAGTGGTAAAGCAGTTGGACTTGATGATCTTTGTAGTTCCCTTCCAATTGAACCATTCTCTTCTCTTCTCTTCTCTTCTCTTCTCTTCTCTTCTCTTCTCTT
>NC_048893.1:49318412-49327059 GCF_011077185.1 Oxyura jamaicensis | reverse complement strand
TTCTCTTCTCTTCTCTTCTCTTCTCTTCTCTTCTCTTCTCTTCTCTTCTCTTCTCTTCTCTTCTCTTCTCTTCTCTTCTCTTCTCTTCTCTTCTCTTTCTTTTCTTTTCTTTTTGTTTCTTCTCTTGCTATAAACAGAAATAGTCTCTTGAACTATATTTGATGCCAAATCTGCTAAATATACAAAGAGATATGATAGCCAGAAATGTGAAATATTCTCTAAACTTTCTGCCTTTGATAGCAGCACTCAATTCCATCTGTTAGTCCCAGCTGAGAGGCTTTCTAGCTAGCTGAAGCTATTTAAAGTTTAGGGATTACTATAAGCTAACCTATTGAGACTTGACAATCTATGCATAAACTTTTTAAAAAGATCTGTAGGAAGCAACTATTTTTATCTCAGATAGTTGTTTTAGGCTAGAATGATTTACTGCATACCTTCATATCTCCCCCTGGCCCTACAGAGAACAAGGACTGTCTCATGCTCGCCACTACTGAACTTGATGTTTTATCTCAGGTGAGAATTATGATTATTACATACTTTGTTATGTATGCAAACACAGATTATAAATGGTACATATGTTAATTAGTATTTATGGCTGAAAATTTAATAATTTTGTTAATTAGTGAGAAGAAATTGACATTTATTAAGTTTTCTATTTTATTCAAATTCCTTTGAAATTCTTATTTCCCTCGTTTAACCCAGCTCCCTGAATAGTTTTTAATTGGAGAAAATAATATATTCTTAGTCTAGAGCCTCTTAATTCCATGCTATCTCATTGATGCTGCTAAGTGTAAGAAATACTAAGCCTTCTGGCTTCTGTGTAGCTGATATAAAAATAAAAAGTACAGTGAGGCTTTGCTTGTTGGAAAAACAATATTTGATGACTGCAAGTGGAAATAAAATACCAGAAAACAAATTTCGGAACACTACAATTTTAGAGGAGTAACCCAAGCACTATGAACAGAGAATTTTAAATCTGCAAGACTTGCAGAGAAGGGATAGGATTCAACACCTGGACCTTCCCAAAGGGATTAAGAATTTTGGGTTGCTACATTTTTACAGTTTTTAGACATAAGGCTTTGTACAAACTCCTAGTTTTCATATTTTTTGAGAGCTTAAGTTATACTCAAACTTATCTTAGATTGTATTCGTTCAAAGTACATAAGATTGAAAGGAAATATCTTTCTCTGTATTACTTTTGGCAAGAAGTAAGCTTTGTATCTTAGATAACCCCTCCCACAGCTGATAAGAGTAGGAGGAAACTTTTTAAAAAAATGTATATATAACATTTCAATTTTGAAAATCCATCATAACCAAAAATAAAATTCAACTTAGAAGGTTAGGCATACTTTGATATCTATCTCATCTCATCTCACTGAATTTTCACTACACTGAAAAACAAGGAGGCAAACTTATGCTTAATAAAAAAATGATCAATTGTAGAAGAGAGAGGTGGCTTTTATTTATTTATTTATCTGTTTTTAAGAAAGGAGTATAAAAGAAATAGGTCATGTCACTAGAGGTACCTGGATAGCAAAATCAAAGAAAGAAAAATATTCACTGCAACTCCCTGCTGTCCTTTGAAATAAAACATACAGGGGAACTCTCTCAATTCTCCAATATACAAGCTAAGTTTCAAAAGACTGCCCAGCATCAGGGAAGAGTTGTTCCCACTGACTGTAAATAACCCTTCCCTCTTGGCAGCTTTGCTGCTGCAGTAATACTGCCAGAAGATATAGGCCTCAAGGTATCTACAGTACAGAATCAGTGAAAATGTTTCATTGTGAATAATGTATTTTCACAGATGCTTGATCATATCTTTTAAAAGTAAAAGTGAAACTAGTCTTCCAGTGTTCAGACATTTCATCTTTTTAAAAGGGTTCCTTTGACAAAGTAATACAGATTTGGCTATCCTGTGTCTCTTTTTCTCCTATTACATAAAGATATTAAGTTGTACAACTTTGATGATCATGTCATCCCTTACAAAATCATGAAAAAAAAAAAAAATAAATATCAAAATGTCTATTAAAATAGGCTATCTGCAAACGTTACCTCCTCATGTTTCTGATCTCAGCTAGCTGTTCCACAGGAGCTTGAATTCAGGACTAAGACATGAATCAATTAGGTGTTCAGCCTGTGCAAGCCTGAAAAAGGTTCATTGGAACAAGAATACATTCAACATCCTCCATTCTTTAATGAAATCAGCAATCACAAGAAAATGTGTATGAGATAAAGCAAAATGGAAAGAAAGGAGATAGATAGAGCCCTTGACAGGGAAAAAAAAAAAAAAAAAAAAAAAAAAAAAAAAAAAAAACTGCATATGCATATGAACTGTAGGTGATAAAGAATGAAAGATAGACAAGTGAAGACACCCAAGGAGAGAAATGGGGAAGGAGAGGGAGGCAGGAGAAGCTACAAGGAAGAGTAGGCTAAAAGGAAAAAAAAAAAAATACTATGAAAGATATATGTGACCAGAAGTACATATATTTAACAAACCTAAATTAGAAAATAAAATAAAATAAAAATTTAAATTAAATTAAATTTAAAAATTAATTTAAATTTAAATTAAATTAAAGACAGCTAAATCATTTGTAATGACAAGTGGTAATGAAAAAAGAAGTAAATAAATTAATGTGAATAAAGAATCAGAAATCAACACTAAAAAGATAAAATAGGATCCAGAGTGCTGAAATATTAATGTGTATATTAATGCTAACTTGAAATTACTTTTTTAATTTTTTTTCCTGTATGTAGACAGATACAGTTTTCTGTTCCTTAGAGGAATGATTCCTGATTCCTCTAAAAATAAGCACTGTAATTTATGACATTCCTGGTTCTGAACAGTGTTTGGGATGCTCAATCAATTTGAAAAGATTTGAGGAAATGGGAAAAGCAACAGCAGTAACTTTTAGGAGACTAATTTAATGCCTTGTTAATAAAACAATGAAAATAAGTCTCATCTTTTTGTTTACATGCTTAAAGTTTTTATACATTTAGTTTGTGGAAGTACCACATTCTCCCTTATTATGTCTGCTCCCTTCTGTAAATTATTCTATACTGTGATATATTCTTTTTCATGTTCAATTCAACTTGTCACTGGTGTCATTTCTAGTAGCATGTGTTAAGCTTCTGGAGGAGACTCATATCTCATATATGGTAAATGGAGATACAGTTAGGTCTGTCAATTAAACTCATCTTAAAGTGAACATCAGCAAACCAGTGAGCCAACATGTCTTCCAGGTTCCCTTGGTTTCATTGACAAGGGCCATGACTCACTCAACTATTCTGAGTTTAGTGTGTAGCTAGACCTACAAATTTGTCTAGTACCATCTGATATGCCCTGGGGTGGCCAGGACATATAGACTGTATTAGAAGATATGAAACAGGACCTCAGGGAGACAGTTACTATCCCATAATGGGAGGCCCATTGGAACATCTCAATAAATTCTATATGTTTGTGGGTTTGGCTGTGATGAAGTTAATCTTCATAGCAGCCTGTATGGTTGTGATGTAAAGATCCGTGATTTAAAGGATGTTGATAACACATCAGTTTTTTTTCTATTGCTGAACAACTCTTGCACAATATCAAGGTCTTCTCTGTTTCTCACACTGTCCACCCCCGTGAGAATGCTGGTGTGTGTGCAACCTGGGGTGAAACATCTGGGACAGCTAACCTGGAGGGATATCCCTTAGTTATATGACATTGCATTCAACAACAACAACAACAACAAAGTCTAGGGAAAGGAAGAGGAAGGGTATTTCCTTCCTCCATAATTTTTCCTCCATTATTTATTTGACTTTCCATATAAATGTTACATGTGATGGAGTCCTGCTTTCCGGGCAGTGGTTAAACATCTGGCTGCCATTGGAAAGAAGTGAATGAATAACTTATTTTGCTTTGTGTGCACTCATATTTCTGCTAATATATTCAACTGTCTTTATCTCAACCCACATCTTTTCAACTTTTGCTCTTCTGATCCCCTCTTCCATCCCACTAGGGGGTGAAGTGAGTGAACAGTTGTGTGGGGGCTTAATTACTAGCAAGACTCAAACAGCCACAGAAAACAACAAAGAGAGCCCTTGGTACATCTGGAAACACCTGCATAAAGACATCCCAGTATTTTATAAGATATTCTTAACTTTCAGGAGTCACAATGGACATTCCACGTGAAGACTTTTATTTCATTTCATTTTGGAACAGTTAACACAATAATTTCAAAGGGTGAACTGATTTTCTGTGACAAGTTCTAATTTTCAGCTAGTTCATTTTAAATGTTGTTTGTTAACTTTCTCCCATTGAATATTTTGCTTCATGATTGTTCTAAAGTGCTTAATACTAGAAAATCAAGTTACGCAAAACACATTTATTTTTACACTCTCTTAATGGTGTTATGATCTTATCACAGAAAAAAATATATATATGCAGACTGGACAAAAGCATATGTCTCATGGGCAGAAAGGAATGCCTAATCTAGCACTTATCTATAGCAGCAAAATATTGTTTCCTCTATAAACATTGAATACCAAACCTGATTATGAGCCCTAACATTTGATAACCTACATGATCTGTAAGTCAATAGGTGCAGCAGTACTTTCTGGATAGATTAAATCTTGAAAATAGAGAGAGAGAGAGAAAAAAAAAAAAACCTGTGGAAGGAGAATGATAATTGAATGAAACTAAGAAGTATAACCACAGTCACTGAAATACAGTTAATTGAATATTTCTAACTGTTAAAGTATACCTGGACCATAAAACTGCTAACACTGGAAAATTAAACAGACTTCTAGGAAGGTTAGGGTAGGAAATTTTGTTCTCAATTGCATTAGTCAATTATATTATTCAGTGAAGCAAATCAACTAACTCTACATTTGCATGGATATAAATGAGGCCAAGTAGATCCAGTCAGCAAATGACCTTTCTTTAAAGGAAAATTTAACTTATTTTAGTGTTTTTGTTTTTTTTATTGTTGTTTGTACAAAGCTTAACCAAGTGTTAAAAAAAAAAAAAAAAGTTAACAAAACTGAAATGGGAACAAGAAAGTTTTTATATAAGTTTTTATATAAATTTTATATACAATTTTTGTATATTTCATATACATAGGATATATGTGAAACAAATAAAATATATAAATCAAATCATATATATATATAATGTGCATATATAAAAATTATAGGTATACATATAAAATTTTGTGTATGAGTATAATCACCTTACATTTTATATATATTACACATATATATTATTTTTAATAGAAAAGTAATTTATAAATAAAAACCTTTTTGTTATGGAAATGTAACATTGTTTTTTGTTGGTTTTGTTTGTTTTTTTGAAGGAAAAATCAAATCATGTAAAATCTATGACTTTTAAAGAAAAGGTTCACTTAAGAGGCATTTGGTGGCAGAAAATTGTTTTGATGGTGTCCAAAATAATTGGAGATATAACATTTTTTTCCAACTGTAAACAGGTCAAAAGTGTCTGTTACCTTAATATAATTTTTTGTTACTTGGTGGTTGAGGCAATTATTCTCGGAGTCAGACAAGAATGGTGAAATTTTTATCAGTATCCTTTTCATTTTCCATTAAAAATTCTTGATGAGGGTAGAGAAGGATTTTTTAAAATGATGTGGAGTTAAAATTCAGTTCATTAAAATACAACATGAATAGGGCATCTGCTGAGCATCAGGGGAATTTTTCCATACAAATGAGGCAATGTAGAACTTACACTGTGGAGCTAATCATTAAGAATTCTAATCATCTGAAATTCCTCACTCCATGGGTGCTGATCTGATGGCTCCATAATTCAGCACATAAGGGTAGGATTACATTAGAATTAAAAAAAAAAAAAAAAAAAAAAAAAAAAAAGTAGTCTTAATGGTCACAGAGGGCCAGTTTTAGGCTTTCATGAATAATGCATAGACAGGGAAGGGAAGAGATTTCATTCAATTTTCTAACCCGAACAATTACAGGAGAGTTTTGGAATAAAATGAGTTTATCTTATTCTATTCAGTTTTAAAACTCTTATAGTCAGTGCATCCTAAATTTATCATTAATGTATGTATGAGTTATCAGAACTAGATAACTTATTTTCATCAAAAATTTCATCAAATTTCATCAAAAGTCTTACATAGATAAAATGCTTTGTTTAAATTGAATTAGATTAACTAAAGATTTCTGCCTAGAATTCATTTCTATAGGGTTGCCACAAAATGTAACTGGTTATATAAATTATTAGCTGGGCAAAATTCTACACTAACTCCTGAAAACTGATTCTTAGTTTCTTGTTACTACTGCTTTCACCTTAAATTTCAACCAAACTTATCTGTGCTTGATGAAATAAAGAAAACCATGGAGCATTATTCCCCCAGTTTTCTGTATGAACAACTTGAATTATATGAAATACTATCTGGAATTTAGAAAAAGGCACACTGGCTTGGGCCAGAAAAGAAGAACTAGGAGGGTGAGAGGATAAAAACTACAGGGATAGAAGTATTTTAACAATCCATACAACTTCTTTGTGGAGGAAGTGTCTCCACAACGTCATTGCATTGGGAACTGCTGAGGTAACTTTGATGGCTTGTGTAACCTTTTTAGGTGTCTAAGTGATTATTAAAATGTGATATGCTTCTGAAATGGAGGAATTTTCTCCATCTTTCTGTTATATAGAATATATAGAAAACACAGATGAAGAATGGAGAAAAATGTTCTTTATTCCTGAGAACACACTGATCTAAGATAACTGATTAGTTTTGCAAAGATCTAAGGACTAAATAGAGAAAAAATAAAATAAAAAGACTAATCTAGTGCATTGAGAATCTGCAATAATGAGTAGTATTTTGACAAATATTACCTATGCATTTATTCATCCAAATTATTCTTTTATATTGGTGACGAACTTGAAAAGTACTTTACAGGGCTTAGTCTCAGCCACATTTTGTTTTTGCTCATAAAGCTTATTTAGTTTTTGAAAATATATATGGAAGTCAGCAACCTGTTTTGGAAAAGCAACAATGCCTAAATTATACTGACCTAGTGAATTTATACTGCACTAGTGAAATTAAAGGACAAAGAGAGAGAAAAAGTAAATATATACATATAAATAAAACTGTTTAAACACAAAATAATGTTACTTATTTCATAGAAATAAGACTATTTCCAAATATAATATAAGGCAACAGATTTCTAGAATTCTCTATCCAATATCAAATACCCCAGAAAAATAGTGATGGTATTGTTCTTTTCTTCTTGTTCCCTCTCTGTCCTACCTCTGTTTGTACTCAGTTCTGTTCCTTATTTCCATAAGGAAAAAAAAAAAAAAAAAAAAAAAAAAAAAAAAAAAAAAAAAACATATCTCCACTCACTCTTCCAATTCATTATATTTTTCAGATCTATGTATGGAGCCAAAGAAAATCTCCTGCCACAAGTGAGAAATATGTTTAAGACAGATTAATTTTTTTTGGAAAAAATAAATGGGAAAACAAAAACAAAAACAAAAAAAGGCTCACCGAAATGTTTTAAGTAATGTAGACATCTTACTTTCAGATCAGAGTCACTCTATGCTAAATGTATTATTTTATAATGAATGTCTACATTTCAAGCTTAACATAATAAAAGCAATATGTGATTGAATATCTGCCTTTTTATTGTCTGTACTTCAGATTTGTATTTCAATTGCCTCAATTTTCTTTCCTTCTAAATACTTCCCTGATGCAATTTTAAATTGTGCCATTCTACTCCACGTTTCTCTAATCTCATAATTGTTTGAATGTTATGTTATTTTTGATAAGAAAAAAATTAGACACAAAGAAATGATTTGAAGGAAGAGTAGAACAATACTTTGTTAACGTGAAGAATGTTAATACTACCTTGATATCCTTTGGGAGCAAAACTGATGAAAGAAAGAACATTGCTAAGAAGCACTTTCTAATTGAAAATGATAGCAAAATGGTTAGTCATGAAAGTCATAATATGATTCAAAGTTCAGATCTTAAAACTACAGGTTTTCTATTTTAAAGAAAAATAAGCAATTAAATATGTGAATATAAAATATACGTAATACCTCCTTCTCATTCAAAAGACACGTGAGTTTAGCTTCATCACTTTGAGGGAAGGGAAAGGAAGAGACATCCATAGAGGAATTTAATGCTCTTTAAATTTGTATTTTAATTACATTGGCAGAAGTACACTAGGGAATAGACATACCCTAAAATATAGACTGATAAAGAATATCAGTTGATTGATATGGTTGATCAAGACTGAAAGTTTCAATGGGGTTTAATTTACTTAGGACATTCCAGAGAATCTGCTGCACAGAGATACTAACTTACATCATTTTTCTGACTGAGGAAATGGCAGTCTCAGCACTATTAAAAAAATAAATATTAAAAAAATCTGCATTCTAGAACACTTGCTTTGAACAAAGATGGTTCATAGAAGAATATCTTTTCAAAAAAAAAAAAGCATCAAGGCATGATTCTGCGTAGAATGAAGAGTGTATAAATTGAGAGTGCGATTCTTATTAACATTTTTATTTTAATAATTTTACCATTGTCTATAAATAAAAGAAAAATAACTTGATTTCATGGCTGGGGGGGGGGGGGGGGGGGGGGGCAGATGGACGCGGGGGAGGGAAATTTAAAAAAAAAAAACA
>NC_048893.1:49273186-49318312 GCF_011077185.1 Oxyura jamaicensis | reverse complement strand
CCCCCCCCCCCCCCCCCCCCCCCCCCCCCCCCCCCCCCCCAGGACAGTTCAAAGAAAAGAACCATGGCATCAGAGGCATGCAAGACAGTCATCTTCAGACATGGGTGAATCCTGGAAACAATTTTTAAATGGCCACTTAGAAATTTAATTGAAACAATTAAAGATTTGCATACCTGAGAGACAATAAGGAGCACTGTACAGAATAAATCCAGCTACTAATAACCAACAATGACATATCAAAGGAAAGGCTGAAAAATCAAAGGCTCCTTTTTATTCCTATTTATCCTCCAGTTACTTCTTTTAGATGGCACTGAAACTATGCAAACTTCTTAAAGATCAATTTCATGTTTACTACATTTTCGTAGCTTAAACATTCTGTACATTCTGATGTATTTTCAAATGTTATACTGCTTTTTAAAAAAATCTATAAACCAAAAAGGAGGTTGATGAAACTTCAAATATCAGTTGACAGATACTCCAGAATATGTTCTTGCTTGGGAGGGATATACAAAATAGAGGGGGTACAACTCCTCTTACCTATTCTGACTGGCTCATGAAACAAAGAAACAAACAAACAATGTCAGATAAATTTCTTTCCACATTTCTTATCAGTTGTAACCCTTTCTGCACTACTACTGCTATTTCAGCTTGGCATGGCAGCATTACCATTCCCTTGCTTCTGTCCCCTTGCACCTCAGTCTCAAACTGGTACAACATGACAGGACTACCAGGCTCAGGAAGCCATAGAGCGGCAAAAACTTCAGGAGTGAGACACAGTTCTTTCCCTCCCCTTGCTGGTGGTACTCTCCTTTTTTCAATTACTGAAGCATATCATAACAGAAGCAGGTACTGGCGGTAGTCAGTGAAGGTTAGGGAGACTGTTCCATATCTCAGAAGAGCCATAAGGTTGTTACAGACTCACTTTCACTGCATGCCGTGTGGTAGAGGAAAAGGATAATAGTGGGAATACAGACTACAGCTCTCAGCCACATATAAGCCCAAGCAAATGTTGCAAAGAAATTATTTTATCTCAAAACAAAGGGGACTAGAGGGTCGTTATAGATATGTCATTGGTTATAGAATAACAGACATCAATAGATGAGTAGATTAACTGGTGGTGTAAATGTTTCACCCAGGTTCATTAAGTGTGTGAATGGCTCCCTGAGTTAGCCAGACCAGTGTTGGGGGACTGAATATGTGGCCCAGCCCAAAAGAGTATAAAAACTTTATGACCAGTGAAACAATTTTGAAGAGAGCAATTGGCCTGAGCTGGCCTCAACCCATAGATTCTGTCCTTGCAATTGGTGATGTCCAGCATCATCATGGTAAGCATATAGAGACTGGTGATGGGAATCACACTCGTATTGAAACCTAAATTTATATTACAATTTTTCCATTGTTTGTATAGTGATTTCAGTACATTACTGTAATACTTTTCTAAGTGAAAATCCTATTTAACATCAAATATCTTCCAAAAAAATGATATTAAACATTACACCTTCAATGTGTATTTATGTGGAATATATAAAAGAACTGGTCAGATTATTGGACTCTGAGAGCCAAGCCCAAGTTTTGATCTCTTTTCCAAAAGGTTTTAAATTAATGTAGTGCTTCTTTTATTGTGATAGTGTATATTTTATGCATTTTTATTTTTACTTTTGGTCCCATGAAAAGTCACATGCTGTTATTTACTTTTGACGTACAATGTAAACAAGATTCTTCATCACATCTGAGTGAGAAAATAATCATCAATGACTTGATTATCTACATATGCAACATCAATGACTTAACCTAGCGAAATTAATTTAGCTGGATTCCTGATACAAGCAGTGAAGAGTTCTGAAGTATAATTGTCCTCATTTTGGCTGGGACAGAGTTAATTTTCTCCATATAGTCTCATATGGTGTTATGTTTTGAATTGTGATGAAAGCAGAGTTGATAACAAACCCATGTTCTAGCTGTTGCTTAGCACTCAAGATCCTTTCTGTTTCTCATGCTGCCCTGCCAGCAAAGAGGCTGGGGGTGCACAAGCAGTTTGAAGGGGACACAGCCAGGACAGCTGACCCCCAAACAACCAAGGGGATCATCCCATACCATTTAATATCATCCTCATCAATAAAAACTGGGGGAAAGGAGGAAGGGGGGTATGTTTGGAGTGAAAGCTTTTGTCTTCCCAAGTAAACACTATGCATGATGAATCCTGCCATCCTGGAAGTGGTCTGTCACTGGGAAATAGTGAACAATTTCCTTATCTTGCTTTGTTTGTATGCACAACTTTTACCTTGTGTAGTAAGCTTTCTTTATCTCAAGCATAAAGCTTTTTAACTTTTACCTGTCCTGTTTTCTTTCCCACCCCTTCCTTCCAGGTTGTATGGCAGCAAGCATCTCTATGGGTCTCACTGCCTGCTAGGGTGAAACCACAATGATCATTCAAACCAGAAATTTGCTTTAAGTAGTCTATCTTTTCTTGGAAGGATTCTTTCCCTGTTTGTGGAAGAAGCCTTGCATTCCCAGATTACATTAGCTTTTGTGAATGTCTTCCCTCCTTTGTTTCCCCCACAAATCAGTAATTCTAAGGAAAGACAAAAAATAAAATAAAATAAAATAAAATAAAATAAAATAAAATAAGATAAAATAAAATAAAATAAAATTGTAATATCAGTCTAAAATAAATCCATGGATATTAGTAGGATAACTGGATTTTTATTTATATTTTTTTCTGATACCATTAATTTGAAATTGACAAAATCTAAGTAACAACTGTATATTTTGACTGTGAGTTCCCACAACTCTTCAATGAGATACCTGTTAAAATATATGAGAATTGTGAGTTTCCAGAGAGATTTCATACAAAAGGGACTGGTATACTCATTTATACTAAATCTAATTTATTTGAATTTTTAATGGATAAGAATAGGGTTTACTTTAATCTTAAATACACCCTCTTTCCAAGACATCAGTTGGGCATGAGAAAAGAGTAAAAGACATAGCAGTGCTTTTGAACGATTCACCTTTAGTAAACAGTCATCTGAATATGTAAGGAAGCTGATTTACATCAACAAAATTACCCTGCTGCTTTGAAATACGAGTGTTTTCTCATGTAGATAATGAGCGGACAAGGGGGAATGGTTTTAAACTGAAAAAGTGGATATTTAGATAGGATGTTAGGACAAAGTTATTTACTCAGAGGGTGGTGAGGTACTAGAACAGTTTGCCACGAGAAGCTGTGGATGCCTCATCCCTGGAGGTGCTCAAGACCAGGCTGGATGGGCCCTGGCAAACCTGATCCAGTGGGTGGCATCCCTGCCTACAGCAGGAGGGTTGGAACTAGATGATCTTTAAGGTCCCTTCCAACCCAAGCCATTCTATGATTCTATGAAGAGTGGTAGCTGACAACTTTGCAGATAGCATTAGACTTTTATAAAATACATCAGAAGCACCAAAAAGTTTGAAAAATAACAACTTAGTAGACCATTACTGCAATAATGATATACCTAGCCACTTACAGATCTAGAAGATTTCTGAATATATCCCTAGGTCTTGCAATAGAACAGAGAAAAATATTGAACTATTAAAAAAAGGGAAAAAAAAAAAAAAAAAAGAAAAGAAAAAAAGACAAGAAACAATTTTGATTTGATTTTCCAAACATGTACTTCATGGCTCCAGCAGAATTAATATAAATATTCCATTTTCTTTTGATAGTGGACTATACTCAGTCATTTCCTAACAGTTCATGGGAAGCATAAATATCTTTTACAGTAATGGAGCCACACAATTTTCTGTACTGCAGCCCTGGCAAATTGAGATTATCACTCATACATGAGTATACATTCAATGCAAAAGGCATAAAGGAATTCATTAAATTCCCTCTGGCTCTGCTGAATGTCTCTATAACCAGAGTATGAATTTATAGTCTACCATTGCTTCTCAAAGTGCCCTATGCATGGGAAATAAAGCAAATAAAAAGAGCACCAGAAAAAAAAAGAATAATCTTATTTCATTCAGCCCAGGTATGTTAGACACAGATAGAGCATTCACGGGAATGTAGCCTTAGTCATGAAAATTTAGCCTTAAATTTCAAAATTCCAGGGAGACTAGAGTATCTGCAGCCTGCAAGTATGATGTTAACCTTTTCAATATTCTGTGGTTTGTTGCTTGTTTGTTGCTCTATTTGCTTACAGATTACTAAACCTGTAATCATGAAAAATTGTCCCTTGCAAGTCAAATTTCAAAAAGCTAACAAAATCAAAAATGAATCTGTTTACTACTATCTTTCAGGGACTATATAACACTTTTGACAGTTATTGCAAAGAATGTGAAATGTCATAAACCCATATCATGACAGAGATTTTCACATCAATTGAAAATTATATGAACTCAGCACAATTGTGTCTACATTTCCAAATAAGTTCATCTAGCACCATTCATAATGACTGATAGTCATTAAAAGGATGTAAAACAGGACTGGAAGGTTTGCTCCTGGTCATATTTCACCCATGTCTAAAACATTTCTATAACTTCTAACTAAATAGGCAATGAATGACAATGTAGGATTTTACTGAAGGAGATGGAGGAAAGAAAAAAAGTATGGCAGATAGTGGGAGGAAATGGGAATTGTTTTAAGCATTTAAATGCTTTTCTACTCTACCACAAGAAACACCACTACATAAGAGAATAACTCAGAACTTATCTGCTCTTTTTATTTTTCATAGAAATATGAGAAGGCTGCCAATATATTTGAAGACTCATAGTTGACAACTGTGACAGGATGTGGACAGAAGAGATGAAAAGTGTATCTCAAATTGTTTAGTAGCTGACTAGCACTTTTTTGTACTGCATCATGTACAGCATGGGCTTCTTGGGTTTTTCACTTGAACTTTATATTTTGACTCTGTCTTTGAAAGAAATAAAAATTATCGTAGAGAGTATCATCTAGAATAAATTGAGCAGAGAAGCTGGAATATTTGTTCTTATTTTCAGATAGACCAATTAATGGTAGCAGCCATAATGATGACCTGGCTCTTAATGGGAAACATACTGACAAAATAAAATGTCTGCCAGTCAGAGAAGTACTATCCTGGGACCAAGGCCTGGGAAGCAGGAGCATCCTTGACAGACACAGTTGGCCTCTTTGAAATGCAGCTGAGAAGCTAAGAACAGAAGACATTCTAAAGATACCATTAATAAGGACAAAAACAAGGCATTGTAACATAAACCTGTCATCTCATAATGAGAAGATAAAGTAGGAATACATTTTTTTTTTTTTTTTACAAGAGAACAGGAAATATCATTGTTTATTGGTTGTCTCAGTTGACACAGAAATTAGCAGCATCTATTGGTTTCTCTAAGATGTGGTGTCCTACACTCTCTTATGTCTCTGTGACATAAAAAGGACTTGTTCTCTACCCAATATTGAGTCATCTCTCTCTTGGAGAACTTCCTGTATTTCACGAACTTTTACTCTCCTACAGGATTCCTTAAACAAATTGAATCTTTGCTGGAGATGCGTAGCTGCCTCTGAACTCCATGACACAGATCATCTTTAAACCGGGACTTTGTGTGTTATTTGGTCCCACTTCTGAGTCCCCTTCTGAGGGGCAGTTTCTTCAGAAATTATTTTCCTTACTTAGACCCTTTTGATGCTGGTTTTATTAACTAGAGCTATTCGAAGATAGCTTGACTCCCCCCGCACATTTCTCAGATCAATTTGTTTCACTTGGTACTGGAACATTATATATATATAGATATAGATATAAATAATACATATTAAAATAAATATAAAAATAATACATATAAACATATGTATATTATTAAATATGCATGAACATAATCTGCTCTTGATAAGTATAGTATTGATAAGTATAATGTGTCATAATTATAATCTTTACTATAGTATTGATAGGCTTGCATCCTGTAATAAGTATATTTGCTATCATAGTACTGATAACTGTTGTGCGTATAATAGTAATCTATATTTGTTGCTGTATGTAATTAGTGCTATTCCCTCAATATCTACTAAATATATATGTTTTATTCCTGGTAATTTTTTATTGTCTGTATAGATGTTTAATTTTTAATCGTGGTATATTTACCAGCTGTAACTTGTGGTAATCTGCAATAAACAGAAATTTTAAAAATAATACCTTCAATCCCATGTGTATTACATAATCCTACAAACTCTTTATTGTGTTCTCTTTACACCTCCAAGTAAGGGAACTGTTTAGAACATGACACTATTACTCTTATTTGTGACTTTTTAATAATTAAAAAAAAGTAATCATTATTAAATTTCCTCTGCTCTTATGCTTTGAATTACCTACTAGCTACTGGAAAACAAAATAAAACTAAATAAAAATAATAATATTAATAATAATAATAAAACAACAACAAAAAAACTGCTCTTTAACCATGTTAGAGAAAAGCAAATAGTCTTGAGAACCGGTTCTAAGGAGCAATCTTCCCCATGAGTTCCAAAAACAGACCCTAAATGAAAGCTATTTTCCACTTGTAAACAACTTTAACTTGCTCTAACATTTGCACATTTCTTCACTACTACTGAAGACATAAGGATTGCTGAGTTCTGCATGCTCTGCTTGGATTTAGGCAATTCCAGTAGAGTTCCATATTACAACAGAGCTAAACTGTTGTTCTCAAACTTTGGTCACACTCAAAGAGTTGCAGTCAACAGCTTGATATAAACAGCTTTAGATATAAGGAAGAAATTCTTCACTCAGAGAGAGGTGTGGCACTGGAAGATGTCGAGAAGAAGATTGCCGAGAGAAGATGTGGATGCGCCATCCCAGGAAGTGTTCAGGGCCAGGCTGGATGGGTCTTTGAGCAATCTGGTCTAGTGTGAGATGTCCCTGCCCATAGCAGGGGTGTAGGAATTAGATGATCTTTAAGGTCCCTTCCAATCCAAACCATTCTATGATTCTATGAAAATATTCATGAATAGCACCATTATAGTTCTTTCCTTACCTGAACCAAACCAATCACTTTTTTTTTTTTTTTTTTTTTTTTTTTTGTAAACTGTGCTCATCACAGAAGCAAAATGTTAATAGATTGTTATCTACACACAGCAACAGCTTTGGTTTTATTAACATTTTGCAATTTCTTTACCCATTTCCAGCCAGCACTGTATTAGCATCTGTTCCTTTAGAAAGTCATCAAGTAATTTTACGTGTACAGATACATATAGTTTGTCTTACATTTATGTAAGCTATATTTATTTTATTTTTCTGAATTTTATATTCCAAGAAAAGTATATTTATGGACTGGTCATATTTTTAGCTTAGCAGTAATCACATCTGTTACAGGTCAACCTGCTAATAGCATATTTTCTGATTAAAACCTCTACAGACATATCTGTTATCCTAGACATTAACAGTTTAATTATGATGAAAGTAGTGCTAGAGTGTTAAAAAACTAAAACTATATTCTGAGACATTTTGTTTGTACTGTTCTGTTCAGCAATAGCTACACAAAATGACTGTTCATATTTGCTGGTTTAAAACAAATCTCATGGCTAATTAATCTTCATTTGTCATCTAAACTGCAGGGCGAGAAAAACTTCAGCCCAAACAAGTAACATGTCTTTAGGAGAATGGATTACTCTTACCTCTTTGTTTCTCTGTCAAAAATCATCACAAAAAATGGTTAACTCAGGCTTCAGCTACATTTTTTTTTTGATCTGTTGTGGGCTTCGTATCTGCAGCCACCTTGATTATACTTAGCCCTCTGAAGTTAGCAAAGCAATCTGATATGATAGAGTGTTTCTGAGATGTATATAAGTAGCACCATAAAAGCAAACTAGGTCATATAAATATGTAGCATCAGTGTTTTTCACCAGTAAACACTGAATACATTAATAGTGAAATATCTTTGTCCAAAGAACATGATATACTTACTATTTGTAATAACACCAACAATAAGAATATATGTTGGCGAAGCAATCATTTCAATTCAATAGGGACTTAAAATACAAAAATTGCCCTAGACACTTGCAATATTGTAACAGTATCTCTGTATGTTCTTTTAGAACATCAGCAAGAAATAGACAATATTTTACCCTTATAATCAACACTTAATAATCAGTAGGCATCTGGAGTCACTGAAGGTTCAATTAAGAAATCTATTGACATGACAAGTAACCACTTGTCATGTCTCCACCACTTTCATGTGAGGTTTTGCCTACCTACAGTAAATTTGTTTATCACACCAAAAATTTCTACTTTGATGAAAAAATTTCAATTTAAATGTTCAGCAAAATATTGCCATCTCGTGTTTACCTCTTTCCTCCTTCCCTTCTTCAGCAGATAGTATCCTCAGCTCTGCTGGGCAGAGTTCAGACTTGAATTCTGCTACACCAAGAAAGTATAAGTGGCTGTGCTTTGAGTCTTTAAATTAGAATTTATCTCCTCAGGTGAAATACTTTCTCTTTCATTTTTCTCCATAGTGGAGCAATAGCATGATCATAACTGTCAGAGTCAGGATGATTTTATTCCAGTGGAATGCTCCAAAACCAAGAGAAAATTTTCACAATCTCTCCAATTAATGTCTATTCTGCAGTGATTATATCAGAATATATATGTATTAATACATAAAATATTACATGACACCAAGAATTTTTTAGAGAGAAAGTAATGTTTCGTATATTGCACTTGTCATTTCTAGTAATGACTTTGAACTCATAGGTTAGATTCACAGAGTGGAAGGAAACAGTAGGAAAGGATGGAATGGTAGGAAAGGAAGGAATGGTAGTGGAAGGAAATGGAAGGAATTTTTTTTATCCTTTTTATTTTTTTTTTTTTACTAAAGAAAACGCCACTGTACTTTCTATTCCTACTGGAATGAGTTGGCTAAGGAAAGAAATATAGACCACACACTTCCTTTTTGAAAACTTAATATAAGATCAACCTTTCTTTTCTTAGTTATTTTTTTTTCTTAATAATAATACATTCTATAATGTGGACTTTTCTCAATGTTATAGAAAAAGATACTAAAAATATACTTTATTTCAACCTTTTGCACTTCACCAACAAGAAAAAGCATTGTATATAGATGTGAATAGATTCCATGGCTTAAAACCACATTCAGTCTTTTAAGTAAGAACAAAATGCACAAACAATGCAAATATTATGATAGAAATAGTCTAGACTTTGTACACCTCTATAGAGATAAAAGATTTTATATAATTACCTACACTGACAGTGATATAATTCTCTTTTGTATTAACATGAAATGTATCAAGTATTTTTATTTAGAATTTATCTAGTAAAACTTCTTCACTCATTTTAAACAGCTGCAAATGTTATTCACCTAAAAGATTTTCCAAATGTATTGCTCAATACATATATTCTCAGAACAATATCCACTTGACTGATCCACTTTATCCACTTTACTGAAAGTCATAGTTGGAAACCTGAGTACCATGTTTTCTTTCATATAAATTTAAATAAAAGTCTTCTGTGCTCATTTACACAAAACTAAAAGTTATTGTCAAAATAAGAGAACAGCCAGTTCTGTTATTTCTGCTCCACGAACCTTTTTGAAAGCAATGGAATTGAAAGAGTTCTCTCCTAAAGAAGTTAATGGCATTTTTCCTGTTATACTTTAACAAGTAACCTTTTTGCACAAGTAAAGTGAAGGTAGGTTGATATGCACAAATCTTTATTCACAGGGTCTTCAGCTGATGGCATATATCCACTTCAAGGTCGTCCTGTGAAGAAAATATAAAAAATAAAATAAAATAAAAATCAGGGATTGGGAAGAGTCTATCTGGGAAGTGGCAAGGGCCTTCCAGTAAACATTCTCTCCTTGGAGTCCTCAGCAAGAGGTCACAACTGCATCTAAAACAAAGCATACAAACAAATATTACCCTAGTAACTATCTCTCTGCCCCCAACTCCCCTTGCAGAAAGGACGTGGGGGTCCTGATGGACACTAAGTTGAACATGAGTCAGTAATGTGTCCTTAGCACTAAGTCTTGGGTGTGTTAGGTAAAGTTTTTGAGGCAGGTGATCCTTCTCCTGTACTCAGCACTTCTGAGGCCACACAGGGAGTGCTGTGCCCAGACTAGAGCTACATAGAGCCAAGAGAGGAGCTCCCTGGACATGGTCCTGGGAAAACAGCTCTGGGTGGTCCTGCTTAAAGAGAGGGGCTGGACGAGATGACCTCCAGAGGTTCCTTCCAACCTCAACCATTCTGGGATTGTATGGTTCTGTGATTCTGTGAAGTTTGTATATTTAAATAACACCTTCACCTTTAAAATAATAATGGAAGCATGATATTTGAATTTAAACAAAATATTCCTTTTCCACTGTCCCTAGATACAAGCTTCTTATATGTCTAAGAGTTCTAAGTCTAATTTTTCAAAAATATTCCTAAATAAGACTGGAAAGGGATTTATTTTTTCAGTTCCACTTAGTTTTCAAGTTTTGTGGCAAATAGGTTTTGGATCAAGAAAAAAACTTTTCAAATGTTCTCATAAAAAAGGAAGGAAAACAATAACCATTTTCAAATACCCACTGTAATTCAAGCTGAGTGAAGGATGAAAGTCAGGTTAACTGTGTTCTAAGTGCCTTCAATGTGTCATAATCCTCAGAGAAATTGATTGTATTGAGCTCTTTCCTGATTGAGATGAACACTACTGATGAAAAAAAAAAAAAAAAAGCCTTTTATTAATTAAAATTTAATTGAAAAATAATATATTCTCATTAATAGTTTTGATAGTAATGTTTCAGAACTATCAAATGAAAGCCAACTATCTGGGATAATTGCCTTTCAACTATCTTTTTTAACACAAGATTGATTGTCTTTTGTAATTTTATAATGATGCAGTACCTGTGCAAAATAAGCAAACAATATTTCATAGTCATTGTCAAACTATGTTCAGTGGTGATCCCACATTATCAATATACTTCCACCCTCCCCAACTTGCCTGCATCACTTATTTTCCGCTTTTTTCAAACATAGGTTCCAATTCACTGATCACATATATCATAGAATCATAGAATATCCCAAGCTGGAAGGGACCCATAAGGATCATTGAGTCCAACTCCTATATGTATTGAACCTGTAGTATATTATGTCAGTGCAAACAAAAGCCAAACGTCTGTGATGTCATTTCATGAGAGAGAATGAAAAATGTAAAAACAACGGTTCTCCTACAGGCAGTTTAGTGGTCCTTATTTATAATCTTACCCTCCCACATAAATAATGCGTATTCTTATCTGAGTTGACAGATTTCAACCATGTAAGACAAATGCATGACAGTGTCATCTACCTCATTATCTGACACATAGGAAAAGAAACTATCATTGTGTATATCTGTATTAATGTAATACAATATCATAAAGATATATTTTATGTTCTGAAAATATTTTCTGTGCATATATATATATAAAATTAATTGTATTTTTAAATTCTATTTTTGTGAGATTATCTGAATTTGTTTAGAGAGCATGATAAATCATAATGCATTTAATTTACTGGAATATTTTAGATCAGATCTATTAACTTGATTTATAGAACATAAAAAACTATGAGAGTGTTTGTCACTTGACAACAAGAAACATGATTAAACTGCAGGTTATTTTTAATTGCGGAAGGGATACTACTCAGTCACAGTCATTTTCAAGGACTGACAAACAGCAAGGGTCAAGGTTACAACTGAGGTAATTATTAAGCCTACTAAGTAAGAGGGCAAGAATTAGATTATTCCTCCTATATCTTGTATACCCTTCTCTCACACTGAAAAATTTGCAGGCTGAATTATGCTGCATATCTAGAATGACGCATTCCTGGATAATTTACATGATAAGGTCTTGCACTACTGGAGAAGTTAATAAAGAACCTCATAAACTTCCCTTCTGAAAGATATATGGAGCAGTCCATCTTTGATAAAGAGCAGCTGTGATTGAAATGCCTATATGCATCCTGGTGCCTGATCTCTGGACAAGCTGTTACTTATAATATTCAAATAATATATCTTTCCACATCCATTGCAAAGCAATCTGTAAGCAGAAAACATATTACATACTGACAATCTTTGATCATATAAAAACTCCATATAATAATAATATAAATCTTTGTAAAACTAAACCATATAAGAAGCATTGTATTCCAATACAATTAGATGGATCTTTAATGAATTAGATAACTAAGGAATTAGATGATCTTTAAGGTCCCTTCCAACCCAAACAAATCTATGAAACCATATTAATCCTATAGATACATGAAGCATCTAATTTTATCTTTCAGCTTATAAGCAAAGAATTAACCTCTTACTTGTAACCTCAGGTAAGAATGTAATTAGTCTCTTTGGCTGCAAACATTTCAACTACGATCATAGTAAGCTGTGTGTTTATTGAAATGAATGAAGACAACATAATGTCAAATAGTCATTTTTTTTATTTTCTTTCTTTTTTTTTTTTTTTTTTTTTAAATAAGTTGTTCATATTATCACACATAGTTAATATGCTGTTGGTCTCAAGTAGATATAAAAATCAGTTAGGAGTAACTGAATTGACCTTTCTGTAAGATAGTGAGCTGTTGATGACCATTAGTGCCTGGTAAAATTATGGAGAGGTGGTTGTAAAAGTAGCCATCATATGGCAGTGCTGGGCAAAATTACGGAGAAGATTATTCTGGGAGTTATTAAAACACCTGAGGGACAATGCAGGTGGTCACAGCCAACATGGGTTCACGAGGGGTAGGACCTGCTTAAAAAAATTGATTTCCTTTTATGATGTGATCACCCGTCTAGGTAATCAAGGGAAGCCAGTGGTTGTAATCTTTTTGGATTTCAGAAAAAGCTTTAGATACAATTTCTCATAGGATCCTACTAGACAAAATGTCCAGCATAGAGCTAGATAAAAACATCATATGATGGGTGAATAATTGGCTGATGGCTAGGACTCAAAGGGTTATAGTAAATGGGGTTACAACAGGCTGGTGGCCAGTCACAAGTGGGGTCCCCCAGGGCTCCATTTTAGGGACAGTTATTTTCAACGGTTTCATAGACAACTTGGATGTAGCACTAGAAAGAGTTTTGAGTAAGTTTGCTGATGATACTAAACTGGGAGGAATTGTTGACTCTGTTGAGGGTGGAAAGGCATTGCAGAGAGATTTGGACAAATTGGAGAACTGGGCAGTCACCAACAGAATGACGTTTAACAAGAGCAAGTGCTGGGTCCTATACCTGGGAAGGGGAAACCCTGGCTATATGTACAAACTAGAGGATGAGATGTCAGAGAACAGCCCCGAAGAGAGGGACTTTTGTTTTTTTGGGGGGAGACTATAATCTACATCTAAATATCATCCACTTTTCATCATGTTCTTTTTTCTTTTATAAGAGCTTCAGAAGAACAACAGGAATTCATTATAAAAGTTTTAAAAATACATGATGCTCTAAGTTGAGATTGCAGAAAGAGATACCAATTTTAACATACAATCAAACAATGATAAGCATGTTGAGGTTAGAAAATAGCGATGTGACATTGAAAATAATAGAAACAGCTTTACCTGTAAATTTATAGCATATGAAATTTTATAGTAACTTTTATAATGACTATAGTAATGTTTTATTCATGTTTTGTTGAGTATCAAATACAGCTTATGTATGTCTTCCTGGAAATGTCCCAGCGACACATATATGTGAAAACTTATTTCTAGTGCCTGTAGTTTATATAGATAGAGAAAATGATATACAGACCTATTTTGGACACTTCATGTAAAAATGCATGTATTTTCTAAAGCAGCTGCTTGAATACTTGCAATTCCTGTAATAACTAATACTGTAGATTAGTCAAATGTCATTTCTCATATGTGACACGTTAAATGAGCAATCCCAAGACAATTAAAAAAAAAAAAAAATGAAGAAAGAAAAAAAAAATCTTTATGCTGAGCTCAAGAGAAGGTAGACTATTTATCACACTCACTGAATTGCATACTACAGTTGCTGAGAAAACTTCCCAAATTATCCTGATAGTTTTGGTTCTCTGACTACATCTCATATGCTAAATTGTCTGTTGAAGCACTGTCCAAACTTGTGTCTGCAATTTATGAAGCCAAAGAACTGTTCTGTGTTAAATCCTATCATGAATGATAGAAATATTATCTACAGTCTTCTGTTAATCAGTGTGAGCTGAAGACTGGTATACCTATCTTGTAGCTAAAATATCATCCATAAACACAGACGTATTTTTTTTAAGTCTGTAAGATTTTAATCTATGGTGATCTACTGAAAACAGGCACATCATGATTGCATCTATTAAAATTGTAGATACCTACAAAAAGAATACTGTAGCATAATTCTTTTCTTAAATACTTAGTTGTTAACCTATGTTACTACGTTACTAAAATAATATTTGTGTATTCAAATAACTCATTTGGCAACAATATACACTTTTTTTTTTCTTTTTTTTTTTTTTTTTCTGGAGTTCCATATGTGAATACTCCTTAAGGACTTACAAATTAATTTTGATAAACAGAGGAACAAAGCTAAATCTAATTACAGACAGTAAAAATGGTATTATACATGAAATCAAAGCTTGCCTTCATTTAATTGCTTTTAAATTATTTCTGTATCCTTATTACTATAGGGATTTATGTTTCTAATTTTAAATTAAAAAGTAATTAAAACACTTATCTAGTATCTGCACATCACTTGGGTTTTAGAGAATAAAAAATACAAAAGATAAAACTGAACCTATGTAAAACTTAGAAGGGGGTTCATGCTTTAGCTCTGAAGGTAGACAAGCCAGACACAATGTTCTCAAGCATGCTCTTACTGAAATAGTTGTCAATTTCTTCCAGAGCACTGTGGAATTTCACTTATTGTACAGAGCCTTGAAGTTTCTCTCATTCAGACACCATTTGTTTAAGTAATACTACATGTTCTAAAACCAAATTTCAATTTTACTAACATGTTTTTTCTGGATGATAATTTCCCCATGACTAATTTAAATTCATGAAAGCTTATTCAGGCTTCTAACTTGCACAAATTTTACAGTAGTTTTTTCAGTCTTGTGAGTTTGGTAATGACCTATCCTGTAAAGCGTTGCTAGTAACTGTATGAAGTACTCTAGCAGAGACTTCAGTTTCAAGTGTAAAAAAGAAAAGGAAAAAAAAAGAAGAAAAAAAAAAGAAAGAAAGAAAAAAGAAAGAAAAGAAAACCACAAAAATTAACCTGCCCCCACATGATTAATCTGCCACTACATGACAATTGCCTTGTTTTTTTTTTTTTGGCATTTTTATTTCAGTTATTTATTTAGTATAGTATCTCTACATGAGATAACTATACTGTGGACTGCAGGTGAGTTGTTGGTGGGTTTTTTTTGCTTGTTTGTTTGTTGTTTTTTCCTACACTCCCCGCATGCCCACATATGTCTAGAAAACTTTGCAGTGTAAATATGGCCTATGATACTTAAAGGTATGTAATACAAAACATACATTTTGTCCTTTATTATCATTCTAGCTCTAAGTCCCTTGCTAGCATGTAAGTAGAAAATAGGTGTTTTCTATTTAGGCAAAGATGTTGAACTTGAGTCAGGAAAGTCCTTCAAAAATGAAAGTAGCTTCAGAAAAAGTATTTTTTCTGGAGACATTGTAGACAATCAGGATACTTTTATTTTCCATAATCTTGCTTCTCTGGTAAACACTTTTGTTCATTTCTAATTGGAATTCAATGAAGTGAAAGTTATCTAATCACCCTTAAACACAGATGGTGAGACAGTGGAAGAAATCGGGATTTTTATTCCCATATTATACATAGCAATATGGACAAAAATAAATAAATAAACAAAAAATAGCCTTCCCATTCCTTTATTGCAAAGCAATTATATAAAAAGATTAAATAAAGGATTTGTTTCTGAGTCTGATTCTAAGGAGAAAAAATATTTGAAACAATTTGTTTTGCAAGCTACAGCCTCTTCTATACAAATAAAACCTTCATTCTATCAACAGTATCTACCTGGAAGAGTTGATTGTTAACAACCACAGCTTTGTATCTATGTAAAATTAACACAATGAATGGAGAATTAGGCCTATAGATGTTTGAAATTTTTGTCTTTTTTTTTTTTTTTCAATCAAAATTCTTGTGTTGTATGCTATTGTACATTTTGTTAGTGATACTAAATGTAAAGGAAAAGATCTGAAGACAAATTTTTCTCCACCTTACCTTTGAAACTGTAAAGTATTATTGTTCACATCAATAAAAGGATTATAGTAATTCTGATACACCCTGAAGGTAGAACTATTTAAAATACTTCTTAAGGATTCTTCCTATATTAAGTTGACTTTATGTACTAAAGTGTTGCAATAGGGTAGTAAGTATCAAATGAGAAGTAATGATAAAGCTTTTTCACAGAGAAGGAAGAAAAAGAAAGTTAGATCCTCTTTAATTGCTTTCATGCTTTACAGTGTCTTTTCTGCCTTATGGGGATACTATCTTTACAATGAAAGATGAGATCTATTTTCAACTCTGCTGCTTACTGAACATATTGTTTAATGCAATGGTGAGAGGTGTTGTACACGACATTCTTGTACATATGTATACAGATGCAGACTCTTGAAAGGAACAAGCAAATAAAGGGAATTTGTTATTTGCTCCCCAATACACAATTAGGATGGCAGCAAATCCCATGAATTTAGACACGGAATTTAGGCTAATAAGTTTATCTTGGTATGTAAAAAAGTTTACATAAGCACACACAAGACTGAATTTTCTTCTCCATCTCTCTATAGAAAGTAAAGTGATGTTTCTTTTCTTTCATCTTTTCCTTTTCCTTTTCCTTTTCCTCTCCTCTCCTCTCCTCTCCTCTCCTCTCCTCTCCTCTCCTCTCCTCTCCTCTCTCCTCTCATTTGGTTATTACCAGTAATCTGCATCCATAACTGCAATAAAAGGCATTTTGATCCCTATCACTGTTTCATTCACACAACTTATAGAGCACTAGTATGGAGCACTAGCATAGAGCACTTACCCTCATAAGGTATCAGAGTTGAATCTGTGTCTTCATTCACAGCTCTGAAATCAGTGATTGTGGAAAATATTTTGTCTTCAGCTGACTACATAATTCAATGAAATAATAGGAAGTTGTGAGAAGACTGCTTCACCAATGAGAAGGCCTATTTATAGGAATTTTCCTGCTCAAGATCAATACATGTACAGGATAAAAATTCTCACTTTTCAATAGACTTGAAGTATCTTTTTGAATTCCAACTATTTATTTATATGAAGATTTGATTTTTTTTTAATATCTGTCTTTCATCTATTTTAAATTACTCCAGGGAAAAATATATTTATATAGTGGCTGAACACTCAAATGCAGGATACAAGATGAAAATCTGGATTTCTAGTTATCTATACATAAGAATTAAATCTATCTTTATAAATTTAAAATAATTCCTTAGAGCACAGCCCAAAAAAAAATGTAAAAAGAACAATGCTAAAGCACCATGAAGGTAAAATGTACTGAATATGAAACATAGTATATTAAAGTAAAACTATTTAGGAATGAATACTTAGCTGGTGGAATTCCAGTAACGGTGGCCATGCCTGGAAATGTTCTTGATCCTAACCAAACTGACATTACTCCAAGGAAAAGAAATAGGACAGAAATAGGAAATATTACAGTCTCTGCTATAGGGAATCCACTAGCCACCAAAATAATACTTCAGCATCTGGTGATATGCAGACAAGAATGTACATGCTCACCACCTGTTGCTGTGCTATTGTTACTTACAAAATATTTACATTCATGTTGAACATTCAGAGTATTTGGTGGAATAAGTGTCTGTGGAATCAGCCATGAGTGGGGAAAAAATCTAGTTCTGCCTCCTGGTGACTTCTTAAAAGAAATTCACCTCTTATAAAATGACCTCGTTGTCTGATAGTCAAAAACTATCATGAAAATGTAAATAACTATACTATTTGTCATGTCTTTCGAGTAAATATGTTTAATCTGGGCTTATTAAGGCAATGTGTTGAAATCTCAAATGCTGTATCCAAATGCTGTATCCAAACAAGAAAGAACAAAAGAAAAGGATAGGAACAGATACTACTATTTGTAGTAAAATAAAGTGTGGCACAGAATCTCCTGCACCTTGACAGTACTCTCCAGTGAATTTCTGACAGATATGAAAAACGATATCCTTTTTCCACACAGAGCAATTAATTATCTTAACTATAACTTTACTCATTTTATCTTTGCCTGTTCAAAGCTTTTTCCCTTTGGTTCCACATATTTAAGACACCTGCCTAGCACTGAAGGGAGACAAAAATAGTCCTCAGAATTGTCCCGTAATGAATTTGTATGGCCAAGTATCAGCGCAGAAGTGAATCCTCCCTGCCTCAGGATAAAATGTTTCTTTTTTAGGTGTTTTTGTGAATTTGTCTAGAGCGAATGTACCACAGCTTGTGTGGAAGCTTTGTACAGGACAGGGAGCTTTCAACAGTTAACCAATAAAATCATAGAAAGAAATTCACTATGTAGTATCAAGTTTGTTAACAAAGCTAAGCTGCGCATAAAGCAGCATGGTAAGGATTGTCACTGGAGCCTAGGAGTCTTATGTCAATTTGTTTGCTATATCACAAAATAAAAACTTCCTAATGAGATGTAGCAATCTACAGTCTAACCAGTATTTAAGTGAATATCTTCAAAAACATCCAAAGGGACTTTAGGAATCTCAAATGTATATTTTAAAATGTATATTTAAAAAGACTGAGGTCTAATTGAAATATATTTGATTTGGCTTTTATTTCTCTTATATGTATCCTTTCAATAACAATAAATATGGAACATATACACTCCCCAAATAAGCATCTTACAGCCAGGTGGGTGAGCACATATATCCTGCAGTTCCATTTCTAATTGATTAATCATAAGATATCTTACAGAATAAAAAGTCAAAGTGAAGCCCATAAAGGAAATTATTACCAAAACTTATGAACATCTGCTTTTTTCTAGCCTTGTTTTATCCTGATTTAGCATGAACCTAGTAGCAAGTGAGCAGAATCAATCTTTTCTTTTGGCTGGGGTATTCATAATACATTCTTGTTGATTCTTTAGTGTCTAATAATAAAACGGATCTAATTTTCAGCTTCCTGAGAACATTATATTAGAGTCAATTTCATGAGCTATTTTCATAAAATTTATAACAACATTTTTTGAGATCGTTCTCTGTGATACAAATTTGGCTGAAATTGGTGAACAGAATCAAAAAGTACTAGAAAAGGTAGGGTAACTGGAAGGCAAACATGAAAGATGTGCTTGCATACACTTCATGTTAGTAGAAAGACGTTCTAAATCTTAGGAGTAGCTTAGACATCAAAACACTCGCCTTGAGATCAAGCACAACATGTCTGTTTCATTTCTCACAGAGTAGAGGAGTCTATGACTGTGTTAGAGTGAGTATCAATCTTTTCTGAGGATTTCAAAAGACAAAAAAAAAAAAAAAAAAAAAAAAAAAGGAGAGACTTTTCTTATTATTGTTATTTCCATTAGAAAACTATAATGTATCCTGGACAGAGCTACTGTTTGTTTGTTTGTTCTGTTTTGTTTTGTTTTGTTTTGTTTAAGGAAGTTGTAATGTGCTAGAAAAAAATAGAACAGAACTTTGCACTGAGAAAGCTAACTTTATCTTCTCTTCTCATCTTCTTTTTATTCTGTATTATAAATTGAAATAGTTTCAGACACATGCTCTCCTCCATCCAGTCTCAGGCAATATATTAGAATTTGCTTTTTTTCCTCTAAGAATATTTTTGGCACAGCTGACAGAAAATGTGATTTAGCCTTCATTCTTTGAATTGCTCTACATTCCCCGGGTGAAAGATCTATATGATTGTTTTGTTTGACAAAGTTTTCTGAGCTGGAATCTTGTGTTTGATATGGGAATTCAGAATTCAGGCTATAATTAGTCTATATAATTATGTCATTGCATACATACTCATCTGAATTAATGTTCCAAAAAAGTATCCAAAATGTCTTATCTGCTTGCTCATAATCACTCCAAATTAAGATTTTATTATTATTATTATTATTGTTGTTGGACCAGATCCTTATGCATTCCATGTTTGTGGGTTCTCTATCATAATCGTTTCTAGTCTAAATTACAAGGGTAGAAACTCACAGTATTCAATAGGAGGTTCTGAATTCATTTCGTATTTTACTCTTTCAAATATCACTGCTACTACACTGCAAAATGTAGAGAATTTTGATGAAAGATCGGTAGAATATTTCATTTTCATTACTTCCAGAGTTCAAGCACAAGAAAAATGCTTACTTTGTTCTGGTACACACCTCAAGCACTTTGTGAAATGTTCAGTACCACAATAAAAATATACAAGGACATAAAACTATTACAGAGTGTACAAAGTAGGGCTACAAAGATGGTGAAGGGTCTAGAAGGGAAGACCTATGAAGAGCGGTTGAGGTCACTTGGTTTGTTCAGCCCAGAGAAGAGGAGACTGAGGAGAGGCTCACGAGGGGAGCGGAGGGGCAGGCGCTGAGCTCTGCTGTCTGGGGACAGAGACAGGACCCAAGGGAATGTCTTGGAGCTGGGACAGGGGAGGGTCAGGCTGGCTGTTAGGGAAAGGTTCTTCACTGACAGGATGGTCTGGCACTGGAACAGGTTCCCCAGGACAGTGGTCATGGCACTGAGCATGCCAGAGTTCAAGAAGTATTTGGACTATGCTCTCAGACATATGGTTTGATTTTTGGGTGTTACTGTGTGGAGCCAGGAGCTGGACTCAGCGATCCTTATGGGTCCCTTCCAACTCAGAATATTCTGAGATTCTATGTTTCCTAAGCTCTATTTATTCAATGGGTACTAACAGTTATGAAAACCTAGGATACTAAATCATAAAATGAAGCAGTTTCAGGATCTGCCTAAACAAACGTCAATGCTAGACCAATAAACTGGACTGAGAATGGCCCATGTGTGAACCCTCCACTAGTGAACACTGTCTTCAGAAAAAAAGCTGTTATTAACTGTCCAATTAGCATTTTATTGGCAATGACAAAGAAATTGTAGGGTTTGCTTTGTATTACATTGCATAAGCTATATAACATTTGTATAGCATGATCGTAGCCTAGTAATAGGAAAAAGATGAATTCTATGTTAGAAAGACTTTTCCTCAAAAAGAGTGTTTTAGCACTCTTTTAAAATGTTCAGATGTGGGAATAATTGTTTCATATCTGTTGTAACTCAACCTTTTTCTTTTTATTTTTTCTTAGTATTTAAAGAAGCATATATAGTTTCTTTTCAGAGTCAAGAAACTACAATACAGAACACAGACATGAGAAAATTATTTTTTTCATGTGCATTAAATCAGAGTATTCATTAAAAGTCTTAGGTATTAATTTTCTTTTATTATTTTTCATAAAAGCTTTAACATCTTGCAATTATCAATTTTAAAGATATTATGCTGCAGCAAAAAATTTCAGTCAGGACTATGCATGTATCAAGGGCATTGTACAGATGCTTCTGCTCAGGTATTGCTTATTGCAGAACAAGTGCCCTTAGTTACTTCCCAGAAGTGAAGGCCTCAGTATCTACTTAGTTCCCTTACTAGGCAACTAATTTCTTACAGGTGAACTTGACAAAAACCAGCCAGATTGTGCTGCAAGTAGTATGTTCAAAAGACTGCAATTATTGTGAAAGTTTCACAATTGCTAAATATTCTCCTAGGACTTAATAATAATAATAACATTGATAACAACAACAACAACAAAACAGCAACAACAACAACAACAACAATAATAATAATGAATGCATAAAGTAAGATTATGGTTGCAATGTTTTTGATGATACCTATAACATTCCTTAGGCAGCAGCTTTTCACATAACAGTACAGATCCTCTCAGGAAATACTAACTTAAGAGACAAGAAGTAATGAAAGGTATAACAGTATAATAGAAAAATATACTCGTGTACCTACAAGACAGTATATTTGGTTAAATATATGTGATAGAACATCTCATATAAAGATGCTCAGTAATATTAGAGTGAAGTGGAGGAAAATCAAAAGTAGATGATAATATGAAGTATATTTAAGCTTAATATAGTATCTAAAAGGATTTCAGATATCCAATATCTTTCAGATCTTTTCAATTCTTTATAAGGAGTTCCCCTATACATTTTCTCAAAAGATTCTTCTGTTAACAAACGTGAAGTTCTGCATGATGTGACATTACAAGGAAAATAATAATAATAATAATAATAAAAAGAAGTAAATTTAGATTTACATCCTTACAGACACCAAAAAAAGGTCCTCTATTTTTTCTAACTAGCTGTGAACAAATCCAGAAATTTGAATGCTATATCATTTTCTGTGTAAATATTGTTAAAGGACTAAGTTCCTTTGACCATCTGCTATCTCTCTTTAATTTATCTCAAATTCAACTTAAAACTAGCAAATGCACACTCTGTAGATTTTAACTGAATTATTTAAATCTACCTGAAAATTATGAGAAACCATCTGAAAATGGTTTGTAGAAGGTCCCTTCCAAGTGAACTATTCTAATTCTATGTGTAATTTCAGTGTAAATTCTTAGCAAGTTTGGTTATTTACCAATGGTTCCTGCTACAATCCGTTTTTCACACAAAGAACTTTTGTTTTCTAATTTTAAGTTCTGATGTATTTTCTGATGAAAACAGATGTAAATGTGAGCTTTTACCTCATATGTAAAACTGGAAGTAGCTTAACTAAAACTTCTTTAAAAATACATGATTGTGTTATGTTTTTGAAATTGTGGCAATAATGTACTAAGAAGTTATTGCAGGTACATTACATTAAAAAATAACAATCTTATTTCTAGATCTTATTTTAAAGGTTTGACTGCTTAGAGAACTTACCTTTTATGCAGGTTTTCTTTTCTTTAATGGTTATTTTATTTGTTTTGCTGTTGTTGTTTTGCTTTGTTTTGTTTTGTTTTATGTTACATTTTTAAAGTAAGTTTTCAGAGAAAATAGCTCAGAAAAGAGCTATCTGATGACCTATTTAAAGTCAGCACCACACAACACAAATCCGGGCCAAAAATATGCACAGGTATATTGATCTATTAGTGTCCTGAAAGTAATCAGAAAATGATAAATAAAATCAATTTTGCCTATAATAAATATCTAATATTCATCAGTAGATACCACACTAGACTTAAAACATGAAAATACTATAGATATTCCTTAGAGTATCTTACTAAACAACAATCAGGGACAAGTAAACTGGGCTATCTCTATTTGGAGGAAAATATGTAATCCTGCATTTGAAATGCAAGGAGTATATTACACTTCACAGAGTTTAAATCAATTAGATTAAAAGCCAGATCAAAAATATTTCATTACAAATATTGAATTGTTAAATGTTCTAAGTGTAAAGTTCAGGCAACAAAAATTAAAAGATGTCACTACTTGATAGTAATAAACACAGAAGTAAAATATATAGAAAATAAATGTTTTCTTTATCTGGAGTTTTTTACAGTTCAGACATACTTACAAAACTACAGGGAAAAATAATTGGATATATATATATATATATTTTCTGAAAGTTTAATAAAAATTAATAAGATAATAAACATTCTCCCACAAATTTGTAAAGCATGTTTTATAAGAGCAAGATCCATTAAGACAAAAACAGATACATAATTAAAGGATACTTGGCTTCCCTTTAAAGAAATACGTAAAGATAACAATGACAACCAAGAAAAAACACACTAACATGATTATCTGCCATAATTGTTATTTGCAAAGAAACAACTCAGATGCAGCCTTCTTGATGACTGAATGACATTTACACTTGTCCCTCATCCTGAAGACCATCTAGCTGGCAGTTTATGCCTCATAGTAGCACTCCAACACAACATCATAGGTTTGCCAACATACTATTGAATTCCTTGGTAGACATATACACTTCACAGTACTCTGTATATTCTAACAAAACACAGATATCACAGTAATTGATGAAGCCAAAATAATGGTGGTGAATTGAGTTTATCTGTTAGCACCTTATTACTGATCTTGAATGCTGTTCATTGTGGAGAAGTCAGAAAATGTAACATGTCTGTTGCTCATAAACCTTCTTTAACAGCTATATTTTAGTTCTATATGATGATTCTATAAAATTTTAATAGGGTATTGAAAAGCAATAAATGAAAATCATGGCATTTTTTCAGTGAACATCAACAAATTTCAAAAATGTTCCTTTGTTCTTTGTGGTGCTACCTAGGCAGATATTGACAGTGGCTGGTACATATTTGTTTTGGTGGTCAATACTTCCTTTAGAATTATTAATGCTGAATTGATTATTATCTGGAAATTAAAACTATTTGATATTCCCTGTTCCCTGGAAACACATTTTCAAAGAGACAAACACAAAACAGGCTAAAGAACATAAGGACTATTCTGCATTGGGTTAGATCAAACCTTACCTGTCTAAACATTTTATACATAGGAGTGACCAAAATGACACTGGGAAATTCAGTACTGAAATAGATAAAAGTGATCTTAAGCTCCAAGAAAGGAATTCATATCAGTCACTGTGCCACTGATCATAAGAAGTTGCACAGTGTACTGGGGTCACAAAACTCAGCCAGCTGAGTACTAAGATGCCCAACTAAGCTAGCAATAAGAAATAATAGACTGTGTGCCTGAAGGGTTTGTTGGTTGGTTGTGTTGTGTGTTTTTTGTTTTGTTTTGTTTTGTTTGTTTTTCTTTAGATTAGGCATATCACGTTGGGTTTAGGCATAATAGAAGCCAGATGGTCATGTCTGAGAGACTGTTATTTTGAGCCTGAAACTTATCCAGAATTCAGATGCCTCATTAGCTATATTTTCTCAATTTATAGTTGTGGTGGTTTTCATATTAACCTTTTGAGAATTGTCTACTGAATAGAAAACTCATTTATATTACATACAGCACAAAGATGCCTGATTTGCTACTCATTGGTCAGGTTCTCAGCTGATTGGGGTCAGTGACTCTTAGCACTGCATATGAATTTTATTTCAAGTACCTACTGAATAAATAATAATAAATAATAATAAAAGCTGGAAGCACTGCACTGTTTTTCAGAGCTTAGTACTCTAGTCAGAAGACCAAAGGTCAAATTTTGATCTTACTTTCATTCTATTTCTGTTATTGACTGCAAAGCCTCCACCTTCAGTTTGAAGGATGGAGAGTATTGACTTAGTAGATATAGAACTCTCATAGCACAAGAGAGAGGAAGGAAACTTAAAATCCAGAACTGTTATTTCCTGAACATGTGCTCAAGAAATAAACCATTACCAGAGAGTAGGCATTAAAATCATCATCATTTGATGGGGGTTGGGGGTGGGGATTGCACACTTCATGCATCTTCATGATAATTCAGATTGCATTTCTGAGCCTTGGACACCTGACTTTTAGGTATGCAGGATGCATAGTTTCTGCCTCACACATATACACAGAGCTGGGAGATATGTCCCTAGCAATTAGTCCTACAAGTACATTAGCACATTTTCAGTCATCTAAGAATTTTAATGTGTAATTTTCAGGTTAGTAAAGAGCTTTCTTATATGTGACCTTTAATGATGTTCTCACTGACAATCACATCATAGTGTGCAGCTTCTTGTTCAACCAGATTTTCCAACTAATTGCAGCAACTCAAAGGAAATTTAGCAAGGCAGCGTTTTGAGGTCTCAAAGCATTATGATGTCCAGTTTCATATCACTAACAGCTGCTTTATCTAGCTCATAAATCAACTCAGCGTGCCAACACTTAACAATGATGGAGATAATAGACAAGCTTGCCAAATGCATGCAAAAAGAGACAACAGTACTCTCTATGTATACAGAACTTTTCAATCTCTCTAAGATTTCCAAGAATATTTTTGCTGAAGGTGGCTATTTTTGCAATTTTCCTTGTAGCAAAGAAATTATTGCTACTTAAATAGTCATAAATGAGAAAAGCAGATAACTTTTGCTTATGTAGAATCATAGAATCATAGAATATCCCGAGTTGGAAGGGACCTATAAGGATCATTGAGTCACCTACTGGCACCACATAGGTCTACCCAAAATTTTAGACCATGTGACTAAGTGCACAGTCCAAATGCTTCTTAAAATGTAAAAAATGTAAAATCAGTGCTTAGAATTCCAATGTGTTTCCAATTATCTTTCATGTACCACATATGTCAAAATAGTCTTCTAAGGAAAAAAAAAAATAAAAATAAAAAAAAATAATAAAAAAAGTAATTTCTTACTTTCTAAATTTCCATCATTAAATATATATATATATATGTTCTGCATCAGTAAAAATTATAACATGCTTTGGGAAAGTATTGCAAAATATATTAATAAATTTCAAATACTATTTAAGATCCATTGGTAGATAACAGTATGCAGTGCTCATATTTCAAATGTATATTCATTTCTTAGTAAATATTACTTGATGTAACACAGTTTTCTTTTTTAATAACTTATAGTATTAATATTGATGCTAGTAGTTATCATAAAAAGAATCAGGTTTATAAATAATATTAGTAAAATCATTATTTATTACACTGATAATTTTTCAGTGAAGTTCTTGATGTTACACTATTCTGGGGAACCTTAAGGTAAGTTTAGCATAACATCAGGGTCAATCCTGTGATCTAGTGGGACAGGGCTTCATTTAAGCTAAAACTAACCCATTAGCAAAGGGGCAAGATTGAGGACCATGAACTATGTATTTTTAATTTTCAAACTGTGAGTGGAAACTAGTTGTTTGTGGCTTTCTTAATTAAGGTAGCATTATACTTGCAAATAAAAGAATGTCATAACCAAGTGGTGATTTAGATGCCTCTGTTTTACAAAATTCTTTAGCAGAAAGTATATTGTGATCCCCACACCCCACCTTTTTTTTTTTTTTTTTTTTTTTTCCTCCAGCATCAGGCATCTTGGCCTCCATAGACATATGGAAGAAAAAAACAAGGCTTTTTATCAATGTCTATCAAAACTGTAAAAATGTCGTAGTCATTGTCTCCAGTTCTAGTATCATTAGAAGATGAATTTAAAAGATGTACTGCATAGTTTCCAAGATATAGACAATAATTTTCATAATGATTCAACACAATTAGAAGTTATTAGGATAGATGATGATAAACATATAATCTGTTAGTATATAGTTACTTCGTTCTTGCTCCATTTGTCAATGTGATTGCAGAGGTGCAGTCACTTGGGTCTTGGAATCTGATATGAGAAAGGTAACATTTGTATTGAACTGAGCTACATAAAGAGGTCTGTGACACAATGTCAAATGTATGAATTGTGTCTATGTGCCTTAACAAGAGAGAAATACCACTGAACAGAAGAATTAAGCTCATCATATTAGTATCAAATCCAAGGAAAAACTATACAATTTTGTATACATGTATTGAATACTGAGGACTTCTCCCTATCTGCTCTCCACAAAATACTCATATTCAGGTTGAAAAAGAGACAATATATAAAATAAAAGATGTGCATTACACAGCACCAGGACTCCCATAATGTTATTGGAAGCTTTGCTTTTTTTTTTTTTTTTAATTTTTGTTCTTTTTAGCACTCCATCTTAATATTATCTTATACACAAAATCATGAAACTCTGACTCTTAAACACCAGAAAAACTGAACAGTTCCATTACCCCATTTAGGCTGAACTTTAATGTAATATGAAACCAAATAAAACCCATCAGCACCATCAGAAAACAGACTCCCCACATTCATGATGTAAATAACTTCTGAATGTCAATGTGCCCTGTAGGGTTCATATGTTTTCTAAAAAGCTACCATCTCATTTTAAACAAGGACATACAAAATGACATGGTATTATCAATATGGACTCTTTGAACAGGAAACTGTAGAATCTCTTATGCAATCAGCAGCTAACAATCTTCCAAAAGTTCACCAAATTACAGAATTGTTGAGGTTGGAAGGGACCTCTGGAGGGCATCAGACCCAACACCCCTGCTCAAGCAAGGACATATAGAGTGGGTTGCCCAGGACTATGTCCAGACAGTTTTTGCACATCTCCAAGGAAGGACACACCAGAATTTCTGTGGTCAAGCTGTTCCAGTGCTCAATCAATCACACAGTAAAAAAGTGTTTCCTGACATTTAGGATGAACCTCTGGTGTGTCTATTGCCTCTTCTCCTGTCACAGGGAAACACTGGAAAATCCTGACTCCAGCCTCTTTTCACCCTTCTTTCAGGTATTTATGTACATTGATAAGATTGCCCCTTGAGCATCCTCTTGTCCAAGGCGAGCAATCCCAACTCTCCCAGCCTTTCTTCCTAGGAGAGATACTCCAGACCCTTCATTATCTTTGAGGCCCTTTGTTGGACTCTATCCAATAGCTCCATGTTTATCTTGTACTGGAGGCCAGAACTAGGCACAGTACTTCAGGCATGGCCTCAGCAGTGACAGGTTGAGGGGACAGATCATTTTTGACCTGCTGGCTACACTTTTCCTAATGCAGCCCAGGATACCATTAAGATTCTTTGAGGCAAGGGCACATTTCTGGCCCATGTTCAACTTGGTGTCCAACAGGACCCCTAGGTCCTTTACTGCAAAGTTGATTTCCATCTTGGATGCTGCCAGTGCTCACTGGCGCCTGGGGTTGTTCCTCCCCAAGTGCAGAAATTTATGTTTCTCCTTATTGAGCTTCATGAGATTTCTGTCAGCCCATTTCTCCAGCTTGTCCAGACTCCTTTGGATGGCTGTAGTTACCCAGAAGAGTTATCCCATGAGATGATACATGACTGGAAATGGATACACAGAAGGTCAGGTCTATTCTTAGAAGGCCTGAATATTTTCAAGCTGCTGACATTTCCCATTAGGTCCTGCAACACATAATTCTAAGATTCTACCATAGAAGATTGTCCAAATGGCATGTTTTTCTAATGACTCTCCTATTTCTCCAAAACACTGACTGAACATATGTAATAACAAACTAGTTTGTGATAAGATGCAAGAGATAAATGCTTTTGCTACAGCAAAATGTTTAGGCACAACTGATTTGTAGGGCAGTAGATACTCATGAGATCTTGAGACAAAATATATGCACTTCTGAGGAAGATCATCATTAGTGTTTAAGATGCTCCCACTTGTCTCATACAAGACAAAGACAGTTATTGCCAGCAAAGTTCTTGACCTGGCTTTCAGACTTAATTTTAATTTGAATAAAAAGAAATAGCTTCTCCCTAGCTCTGCCAGGGAGAAAACATTCAATTCCAAAATTTTCTTCCAGGGATTTTGGTTCAAAATATTTTAGGTGCATTTTTATGTATAGTACTATTTGTCAGCTGAAAGATTGACAAATTTCACCAGACATGAGGGAAAATAAACAGGAAATTATTTCAAAATTTTTAAAAATAAAATTCCTCTTATCTATTTCATTTAATTCTGAAAGTTATATCAGTCTTAGGGAAGCATGGCTACTTATGAAATACATGACTAGACAGGCAATAAAGAAAATTATTAAAAAAAGAAAAAAGAAGAAAAGGAGAAAAAGAAAAAAAAAAAGAAAGAGAAAGAAAGAGAAAGAGAGAAAGAGAAAGGGAAAGGGAAAGAGAAAGAAAGAAAGAGAAAGAGAAAGAGAAAGAGAAAGAGAAAGAGAAAGAGAAAGAGAAAGAGACAAAGACAAAGACAAAGACAAAGACAAAGACAAAGACAAAGACAAAGACAAAGACAAAGACAAAGACAAAGACAAAGAAAGAGAAAAAGTAATTTGGGTAGAAAGAGTCAACAAAGTGATTTAACAATAAGGTATAAGAAAAAAAAAAAAAAAAATACCTTGTCCTCCTGGATTTGAGAATAATTCTCAAAGGTTGTGTGAGAAAAATCAACAGTTGTCATCTTGCAGCTCAGGACAGCATCTGCCTTGTAATTACTCTCTTGTGAAGCCTGCATTTTCTCATCATTTCACTCATTTCTCCTTAATTATATTGTTTGCAATAATTAGCTGATTCCATTTTCAGTTATGGTGGTTTAACACCAGTAAGTAGCTATGAATCACCACACCACTCTCTCACTCTTCCTTCTCAGAAGGACAAGGGGAGAAAATATGATACAGAAAAATCTTATGGGTTTAGATAAGGATAGATAGATCACTCACCAATTTGTCATGGGCAAAGCAGACTCAGAGTAGGAAATATTCATGTAATTTATTGCCAATTACTAACAGATTAGAGCAGTGAGAACTAAAAGCAAATTAAAAACATCTTCCACCCTCTTCCACCCCCTGCCCTAGGTGGTACAGGGGAACAGGCAATAGGGGCTGCAGTCAGTCCCTAATGTTTTGTCTCTGCTGCTCCTTCACAGTCACTCTCTGCTACTGCTCCACGTGGGGTCCCTCCCACGGGATGCTGTCCTTCCCAATCTGATCCTGCATGGGCTTCCCACAGGCAGCAGCTCTTCAAGAACTGCAGCAATACAGGTATGTACCACAGAGTTCACCCCGTCAGGAGCAAACTGCTCCAGCACGGGTCCCCCACAGGCAGCAGCTCTCCCCAGACCCCCTGCTGCTGTATGGGCTCCTCTCCACGGGCTGCAGTTCCGGCCCAGGGTCTGCTCCTGTGGGGGCTCTCCATGTGCCACAGCCTCCTCCAGGCCACATCCACCTTCTCCACTGGGGGCTCCTCTATGGGCTGCAGCATGGAGATCTGTTCCACATGGGATGCATGGTCTGCAGGAGGACAGCCTGCTCCAACAAGATCTGCAGGGGAACTTCTGCTGCGTGCCTGGAGCACCTCCTGCCCTCCTTCTGCACTGACCCTGGGGTCTGCGGGGCTGGTTCTCACTCCTCTCTTCCAACTGCTGTTGCACAGCAGCAGTTTTTTCCCTTTCTTAAATATGCTATCCCAGAGGCACAACCATGGTTTCTCACTGGCTATAATTTTATTATAGATAATAATAAACTATCTATAATTTTATTATAGATAATAAAAATTAAACCAGCTATTTATTAATTTGATGCATACATGTACATAAATTCATAAATAAAAATCACAGCTTTTAAAAACCCTATGATTAGTAATATTTGGAGGCAACCACTGATAAATACAGCAACCTTCCATTTTGAATTAGATCAAAAGTGAAAATTAATTCAGTAAATTAATATGGTTCTAATCCATTGCCCTATTTTGTTCAGAGAATTATGTTGGAGTATGCAACATAATTTTGGTCATGTTCTGTTTCATTCAGGACAGTCAGGATTGCAAAGTACACCAAGAAGACAAATTTCATTCTTACCTCATTTAGAACATACTTGACAGCAATTTAAGAAAAGCAGCAGGACTTTGAAAATTATAATGAGAAAGGAAGATTATTTTCATAATTTCTCTATTGAGCACTACCACTGGGCACTCACCACTGATTTCTTTTCATTGCTTTGTAACAAGTTGCCTCCACCACTGCTCTTTGGGCTATAATTACAGTAAAGTTACTACTACAATCTTTTTGCTTCAGATTTTCAGATTTTCATTTTTCAGGTTTATATTTTGATGAAATTCCATTGTATCAGCCCACAGCTGTAAGCTAATAGACTGTAACAAATTTAAATGTCACATATAATGGAAATACAGAAAATGGAAAGCTGGTATGAAGCACAGCTAGTTCCATATTCACAAGTTCAGAAAGTTAATCAGCCATTCCTGAATGTGGAGAACATATTATTCCATTTTCCTTTCTACAAACACCCTCTAACCATCAAGTAACCCCACATTTCTAATAAAACACCAAAGCATATCAGGACTTATTTGAAGAAATTCACTGATAGTGATATGCATTAGTTACCATTGTATTCTCACGGAGCAAAATGGTTCAGCAGTCAGACAGTTACCTACCACATAGCCATGAAAATTAAACTGTAACAAGTGTTCCTTGAATTTCTACAGTCAAAACACTCATCTTCTGGACAAATCCTGTCAATCCATTGCAAATGCATTTGACTTTCTCTGTTATTTCTGCATTTTTTTTTCTTTACAGTATTACTGCAGAATGCTCAAATAATAAAACCCATTGGCCTCCATCTTCTTGCTTCAGAAATTAATTATAATAATTACAGTAGATACCTCTGTACTATTACTACCTGGTTTCCAAACTTGCCAGACCATGCTTTAGCAGTTTAATTGTTGACACATACAGTGTCAACAATTGTGCACAATCAAGCGTAGTGAGCAGAGGAAGGAGGCTTAACAATAAAATGTTGTTCTAATTTATCTGAATATATCCACATCATATATGGATAATATAATATATATTATATATTATTATATACAATATATATAATAATACATGTGTTTACAGTGCAAAAGTTGGAAAATCCAACATAATAAAAATAAAAGTAGTTAAAGAGACCACACACTGATCTGCAGCTATTTTAAGTTAAACGTATTTTAGTTTTTAAAAATCTCATTTACCAAACACATATTTTAAGGCTGTCATCGATATTTTACATGATAAATAGGATGTCTTTACCTTTAAACTGTCAAAGACAGCATGCATTCATGTATTTGTTGTAAATTCTATTTCTTATAGAACCTTTCTTGCCACTCCTAAGAAATAGTTTTCTCTTCTTGATTTAATTTAATCCACTAATATCACTAATCTCCTAACACCATTTTTACAGGAGTCTACTTTGGGTAAATTTGTATTTGGCCTTACATCAGAACAATGGTAAATTCTATATTAAAAGTTACACATTCTTAACAATTTCTACACAGCCTAGACAGAAATAAATAAGCAAACAAAACAGTCAAAACAATAAAATAAAAATCCATAACACATTCTGTGAGGTACAACTAATTTTTGTACTCCATGAATCTTCTGTGTGAGAGCTACAAGGCTATTTTCATTAAAGAAAATAATAGAAATTATATTGTTTTGTTTTTTTTTTTTCACAGGAAAAACTAAAGCCTAAGAAACTTTGCATCTTATTATTCGTCAGATAAAATGGACAGTCTCATCATTCTTTTTACAGATAGTCTTAAAATATATAAACTGACAAATATTAAAATATATAAACTTAAAATATATAAACTGACATTGTGTGTGCTGTAGTATTAGTAGATGGAAGCTTTTTTTTTTCTTAAGAAGACACATTTATAGCCAAAAGTACATACCTGATCTATCTGCGGCAATATCTCAGCACTTTGGTATGTCTGTAGTTTAGAAAAATCAATACTTGGAAATGGTAGTGGCAAGAGGTGCAATTTTTCTCCTGTCTTTACTTATTCGAATGAAAATCAATATGCACCACTCCAAAATATCCCAGCAACTGGAAATTTGAATGCACAAGTTTAATGGTTGGATTTCACACAAATATTGTTGTTCTCTCTAGAGATAACTAGAGCTAGTGCTCTTCATCAGATAAACTGGTCACTTAAAATGTGAACTTGCCTTTTTCAGCTTTACCCCTTGAATGAATAAGACTGAAGAATCACAGAACTGCAGTTCCTGAAAATGTCCTGGCAATTTTATTCCAGCAGCTCTTTTGAAGACAGAAAAACTACTATAAAACGAATTCAAATTAGTTATCAGCAATTATACAAAAAGTCAATATACTAGTTTAGATTCTTTAAAAATACATAATAATATAAAAGGCAGCATTTTTAGTATTTTACAATAATCCTTTTCTACTATAATTCTGTGACAGTTGCCTATTTAGTTCTTTCTTTTATTCCTTCTACATAAATTTCCCTGTGGTTCCAGAATGTTGCCTGTGACCAATCATTCAAATAGCTGTGTGAAAACCCATCTTATTTATTCCTTCTTCTTAAAAGATTTTAAATACTATTGTAATTCTGTGAGGAGCTTCAATGAGTAGAAAATGAGTACTATATTCCGAGAAGGAAATCGAGAATGCTTAGAAAAAATGCTCTATGAAATGCCAAAATTTGAGATTGACTCATTTTTCTGTTAAAAAAGAAAATATATACATATATATATATATATGAACTGAAGAACTTCTGGCTCTGCCACAACTGCTCTTAGTGAATTCAGAGAAAACAGAATGAGTAAAATTTTGTCTCAGTGAAATCAAAGGGAATCTGCTATTAATCTCAGTGATGCCAGAATATCACTGTTTATGCTTATGTTCTGGCTTTCTATCAATACAATGAGGGTAATAACAGTGTATTTCCCATTCTGTTTGATGAGATTGTTAGTTCTTCAACATAAGAATGGTTTCTCACTACACACATCAGAAGGCTTGATTAAAGCTTCTTGCACTACCTTAATAGATAGAGTTCAAAGTTTAAAAAGTCAGGCAAGTGGAATTCATTTTAGTGAATTTCAAAAAGACTATTATTTGAATTTCTTTAGTACTACACATTCACTGTAACAAAATATGTCTTTGCATGGAGAACAAAAAATCAAGTATTATTTAGTGCACACTTTCTACACCTTTGCCATTAGTCAAAGCCCTTTGATATATATATGCTAGGCCTTTGTATTTCCAGTGAATCCTGAAAACAAACAAACAAACAAATAAAACTATTTATTTCATGGAGATTCTAGAATGGTTACAGATATATTATTTAGAAATAAAATAAATTGGAGAAAATATCACTGTATGTACAATTACAGGGGCTGCTCTGCAAACCATGTTTTTATTACATGTGCTCTCTTACTAGTGGAAGACCAATTACTTTGAAGTAAAACTATTTTTGTTAAAAGAAGGCCACATATGTACAACTATTTCTTATGAAGTTTATTTGAATTTTTATTTGAATTTTGTTAGGAGATGACAAGTTAGAAAACTTTCATAGTGGCTTCCTCTTTTTTTTCTATATGTATGTGAGTGCAGCTAGGATACAGTACAGTGCTTGTTAACACACCTCTTTTCTTTAAATACACAAATATATTTTCATACTTGTAACTGACAAATACTATCTATATTTTTTTATTATTTAGTTAAAAAATACAAGTACCAAGGCTTACATCATAATGCATATTACAAAATACTGCAGAAATTTATAGAACTGTAGAAAGCAATATATTACTCAATATTATTCAGCCATTCTCACAAGTTCTCACAGAAAATATTACAGAGACACACTCATTTTGATAATACATCACCAAACAACTGATAATTTACTTGGAACAATGACTAGACCTAAACAATTACACCATTAACATTTTGGAAATCCAAAACAATGTATTTCAATAAACAACTGATTACTTCCCTACTCCAAATAAATACTGAAATTTAGTTTGCTGTTCTTGTTTTTCTTTTAGAAGATGTTCTTTCTCCTCCCATGTTTGGGTATAGATGCCTAATTGTAATGCTTAATAGAAGTGCACTAGCTAACATTAGAGCAACTGAAAGTCATTTTACAGTGGTAGCAAGACCATATATTCTAGGCCAGCAAAAGCTTATAAACATATTGCTTCTTATGAGATAGATAGATATCCTCTGATGTCATTTGGTATTTGATACCTTTCCTTTTCTTATTATATGTTGCTGTTACTAACTGATTGATGATGCTTGTCAGACTGTAAATATTGTGTTCTGCCTCTATATCTGATCCTTTTATTGCCAGATCCTTCCCAGGAATTGTGTGTTATTTCTGTATAGATGTCTTTCAAGGAAGGGATTAGGTTAAATGATCCATAAAGTCCCTTCCAGTCCAATGCATTGTAGTTTTAGTTTTAGAAAAAAAAAAAAAAAAAAAAAAAAAAAATTCAATTGTGGTAACAACTATGTCAGGTTTCTGCCTGGAATATCTACTCTGTATCATGCAATCTGGTAATAATCAGGCTTACAGAATATTAGGAGAGTGAAGATAAGTACAATTGGATTTATACTATGTATTAAGATGTATTAAAGGTGCTTTACACATACAGCATGTATGTGCTGTTATTTTAACTGATTTCTGGTCATATGCTACCCAGATACCCAAAAATCCTGGAAAAAAAATCTAGAAAAGGAAACTTATCTAAATTATAATAAATCCTTCTGGGCCTGCTTACCCCCTTCATGGGTCACCTACTGGCTGGTCCAGCCTGAAGATGCTGCACACACACAGCACTCACACGTGGGAGTGTGGCCATGCCCCCCCCCCCCACCCTCCCCTCCCTCCCAGTAGCTGGTTTGGGAACACAGACCACCTCCACCCAGTGGCTGGGAGCAAAAGACCCTGCTCGCTTCAGTATCAGATGCTAGGACCCCAGTTGCTCCAGTTGCTGTGACATTATTATTCTTTTATTTATATATTATGTGGTGCAATTATATTTTTAACAAAACCAACTGCAACCAGGATTATGCCATGTTTGTGTTTCATTAATAATTGCAGATTTGACTAGCTATTTAAGTTAGAAAAGAATGATCTTTGTGAATTTCTACAGTGCAGTTCTGGGCATCTCAAAAAAAAAAATAAAAAAAAAAAATCTCCTCTCAGGTAGACACTCTCAGGTAGTCTTCTACTATAGAATTAGACACAGGTGCAATGCAGCACTCTATAAAAGCTTTGCTTCACCTTTCAAATTATTTACTCTGTACACTTAGAGAAGCACAAAATAAAATTACCTCCTCTGAATTACCCAGCTGAAAAGTTGCTGTTCTGTTTCAAGACAGAAAAAGAAATTCAGGTTCGTTTCAACACTTTTGAAAATGAGTCTATTGCAAAAGTCATGCTTAAATAAGAATTTTTAAGCTTAATTTTAAATATCTAGATTTGAGAGTCTGGCCTATGCACAGAATGGTCAGGTACTACTATGTTGTATTAAAATATTTGCCAGGTATCACTTGAAATGTAATAACTACTATGAAATATAAACAACGTAAAAATTACAGAATCACAGAAGTGAAGGGGTTGGAAGGGACCTTGAGAGATCATTGGGTCCAACCCCCCTGCCAAAGTAGGTTCCGTAGAGCAAATTGCACAGGTAGGCATCCAGACGGGTCATGAATATCTCCAGAGGAGACTCCACAACTTCCCTGGGCAGCATGTTCCAGTGCTCTGTCACCCTCACTGTGAAGTAGTTCTTTCTCATATTGGTTTAGAACTTCCTGTGCTCCATTTTGTGGCTAATGCCCCTTGTCCAGTCCCCACAAACCACTGAAAAGAGATTGGCCATATCCCTCTGTCTCCCACTCTTCAGGTATTTATAAACATTTATAAGATCCCCTCTCAGTCGTCTTTTCTCAAGGCTGAACAGACCCAGGTCTCTCAGCCTTTCTTCATAGGGAAGATGCTCCAGGCCCCGTATCATCTTTGTGGGCCTCCACTGGACTCTTTCCAGGAGATCCCTGTCTTTTTTGTACCGGGGAGCCCAAAACTGGACACAGTACTCCAGGTGAGGCCTGAGGAGTGCAGAGTAGCTGGGGAGGATCACCTTCCTTGACCTGCTGGCCACGCTCCTTTTAATGCACACCAGGATCCCACTGGCCTTCTTGGCCACGAGGGCACACTGCTGGCTCATGGTCAACCTGTCATCCACCAGGATCACCAGGTTCTTCTCTTCAGAGCTCCTCTCCAGCAGGTCATCCCCCCACCCTTTACTGTTTCATGCAGTTATTTCTTTCCGGGTGCAGGACTCTACACTTGCTTTTGTTAAACCTCATTTGGTTTCTTCCTGCCCATCTCTCCATCTGGTCCAGGTCTTGCTGAATGGCAGCACAGCCTTCTGGCGTGTCAGCCACTCCTCCCAGCTTTGTATCATCAGCATACTTCCTGAGGGTGGACACTATTCCGTCATCAAGGTCGTTGATAAAGATGCTGAACAAGACCAGACCCAGCACCAACCACTGGGGAACACTGCTGCTCACAGTTCTCCAGCTGGACTGGATATTGGCTATCCTCCAGTCCTCAGGCACCTCTCCTGTTCTCCAAGACCTGTCAAAGATGGTAGAGAGCAGTTTGGCAATAACCTCTGCCAGCTCCCTCAACATACATGAATGCATTCCATCAGGGCCCATGGATTTGTGGGCGTTCATCTCACTCAGAAGCTCCTGAACCACTCCCTTCTCAACCAGAGGCGAGCTCTTCATTTCCCAGACTCCCTCTCTTCCCTCCACAGTCCCGGAGTCCCGAGGGGGAGTCTTTGAAGCAAAGACTGAAGCAAAGAAGGCATTCAGTATCTCCACCTTCTCAGCGTCCCCCATTACCAGTACAGCCCCCTCATTCAGCAGGGGACCCACAGTATCTCTAGTCTTCCTTTTACTGTTTACATACTTAAAAAAAAAAAAAAAAAAAAAACTTATTATTATTCTTTATCTCCTTTACCAGCTTCATCTTCAGGTGGGCTTTAGCCTTCCTCGTTACATTCCTGCAGGCCCTGCCAACACTCCTATACTCCTCCAAAGGAGACAGGCCCGTTTTCCATGTTTCATAGCCCTTCTTCCTTTTGATCTTGTCAAAGAGCTCCTTGCTCATCCATGCAAGTCTTCTACCCCCCTTCCCTGATTTCCTACTGTTAGGAATGCACCGATTGGAAGAAGTGCTGTTTAAACATTGCCCAGTTCTCACAAGCACCTTTACCTTCTAGCAAAGTAGCCCATGTGATACCCCCAAGTAAGTCCTGGAAGAGGTCAAAGTAGGTTCTCCAAAAGTCCAGGGTAGCAACCCTACTTTTTGCCTTACTTCTTCCTCCAAGTTCCATCTTAAACTCCACCTTCTCATGATCGCTGCATCCCAAGGTGCCCCCAACCTTCACATCCCTAACAAGCCCATCCCTGTTGGTAAGAACAAGGTCCAGAAGCACCCCCACCTCATCAGCTCCTCCACCACCTGTGTCGGAAAATTATCTTCAACGCATTGTAGGAACCATTTGGACTGTGCGTGCTTGGCTGAGTTGCTTACCCAACAGATGTCTGGATGATTAATGTTCCCCATGAGAATCAGCATCCAGGATCATGAGGCTACTTCCAGGTGCTTGTAGAAGGCCTCATCGACCTCTTCCACCTGATCTAGTGACCTGTGGTACAACCACACAGCAGTGTCACCGATACCAGCCCACTGCTTAATTCTCAACCACAAGCTCTCCACTCATTCTTTATCATACCCCAAGTGGAGCTGGGTACATTTTAATTGCTCCTTCACTTGTTGCAGCTTCCCAGGACCCAGCCTGAATGATGATAAGAGGATAATAGTCGATAATAGTCCTCTGGTTTAATGAGCTGTCGTAGAGCCATCCTAACCTCTTTCCAGGAGCGCTCCAGGAATACAACACACATCTCTGGAGACATTATCTGGACAGCAAACAGGAGCCTCATTGCCCCCCAGCAAGGAATCACCCATCACTAACACTCTCCGCCCTTTTTTTTGTGGCACTGATTTGGATGCTGTGCCCCATCCAACCCTGCTCCCTATGCTTCGTACTTCCCTCAACCTTGACATGCTTCACAGGGTCTGGGTTCCTACTGCTCTCCAGACCCTCATCATTTTCTGTGGCCCTCACTATCCATGAAGAAATGGTTGGTGACCTGGTACAGCACTTGGATGTGCACAAGTCGATGGGGCCGGATGGGATCCACCCAAGGGTACTGAGAGAACTGGCAGAGGTGCTGGCCAAGCCACTATCCATCATTTATCAACAGTCCTGGCTATCGGGGGAGGTCCCAGCTGACTGGCGGCTAGCGAATGTGACGCCCATCTACAAGAAGGGCCGGAGGGCTGACCCGGGAAACTACAGGCCTGTCAGTTTGACCTCAGTGCCAGGGAAGCTCATGGAGCAGGTTATCTCGAGAGTCATCACGCAGCACTTGCAGGGCAAGCAGGCGATCAGGCCCAGTCAGCATGGGTTTATGAAGGGCAGGTCCTGCTTGATGAACCTGATCTCCTTCTATGACAAAGTGACGCGCTGGGTGGATGAGGGAAAGGCTGTGGATGTGGTCTACCTTGACTTCAGCAAGGCTTTTGACACCGTTTCCCACAGCATTCTCCTCAAGAAACTGGCTGCTCTTGGCTTGGACTGGCGCACGCTTCGTTGGGTTAGAAACTGGCTGGATAGCCGGGCCCAAAGAGTCGTGGTAAATGGAGTCAAATCCAGTTGGAGGCCGGTCACTAGTGGCGTTCCCCAGGGCTCGGTGCTGGGGCCGGTCCTCTTCAATATCTTCATTGATGATCTGGATGAGGGCATTGAGTGCACCCTCAGTAAGTCTGCAGATGACACCAAGTTAGGTACGTGTGTCGATCTGCTCGAGGGTAGGAAGGCTCTGCAGGAGGATCTGGATAGGCTGCACCGATGGGCTGAGGCCAACGGTATGAGGTTCAACAAGGCCAAGTGCCGGGTCCTGCACCTGGGGCACAACAACCCCAAACAGAGCTACAGGCTGGGAGATGAGTGGTTGGAGAGCTGGCAGGCAGAGAAGGACCTAGGAGTGATGGTTGATGGTCGGCTGAATATGAGCCAGCAGTGTGCTCAGGTGGCCAAGAAGGCCAATAGCATCCTGGCCTGTATAAGAAACAGTGTGGCCAGCAGGTCCAGGGAGGTGATTGTCCCCCTGTACTCGGCTCTGGTGAGGCCACACCTCGAGTACTGTGTTCAGTTTTGGGCCCCTCGCTACAAGAAGGACATGGAGGTGCTCGAGCGAGTCCAGAGAAGGGCTACAAAGCTGGTGAGGGGCCTGGAGAACAAGTCTTACGAGGAGCAGCTGAGGGAGCTGGGCTTGTTCAGCCTGGAGAAAAGGAGGCTCAGGGGTGATCTTATCGCTCTCTACAGGTACCTGAAGGGAGGCTGTAGCGAGGTGGGGGTTGGTCTATTCTCCCACGTGCCTGGTGACAGGACGAGGGGGAATGGGCTTAAGTTGCGCCAGGGGAGTTTTAGGTTGGATGTTAGGAAGAACTTCTTTACCGAAAGGGTTGTTAGACACTGGAACGGGCTGCCCAGGGAAGTGGTGGAGTCACCATCCCTGGAGGTCTTTAAAAGACGTTTAGATGTAGAGCTTAGGGATATGGTTTAGTGGGGACTGTTAGTGTTAGGTCAGAGGTTGGACTTGATGATCTTGAGGTCTCTTCCAACCTAGAAAATTCTGTGTGATTCTGTGTGATTTTCCTGCCCAGGAACCTCGAATCTATTACCCAGGGACACCGTGGGGGTTGGTGGTACCATGGGTGTTGGGGACAGATGCCTCCTTCTGCTTCAAGCAGAGACAAGGGTCCAGCCCTTTTCCCCTCATGGGCTGTCAAGCCCTCTGTCCTGAAGGTGAGCAGCTGGATCAGCTGCCACCCTTTGCAAGGACTTAGGAGGGGGTTGCTGGACTTCAGTAGGGGTAGGTTGACACCTCCTATCTGTCTCCCTCAGAGACTCCCAGGAGCCCCTCAGGCTGCCAATTTCTTGCTGCAGCCCAGCCATCTGCTCAAGCAGTTCCTTGAGCAGGGCATACCTGCATCCACAACAGCCCTCTCTTCCGTCAGGATGGTCATGTGGTTGAGTGAAAACCAAAAATAGTGTTTACAGAGAAACAACATTATTATTTTTCATTATCTACTCTCCCCTGATAGCATTCATTTTATTTAAGTGATATTTCAAATAAATTAAATTTGAATTTTCTCTCTGTAACATGGGTAGACCATTGAATCATAGAATATCCCAAGTTGAAATGGACCCACAAGAATCACAGAATCCAACTCCTGGCTCCACAAAGATCTACCCCAAAATTCAGACCATATGACTAAGAGCACAGTACAAATGCTTCTTAAAGTCTGACAGGCTTGGTGCTGTGACTACGTCCCTGGGGAGCCGGCTCCAGTGCTTCCCTCTCAGTGAAGAAACTTTTCCTGATACCCAACCTGATCGTCCTCTGTCACAACTTCATGACATTCCCTTGGGTCTCGTTGTTGTCACCAGAGAGGAGATTGAAACCTGCCACTCTGTTTCCCCCTTGTGAGGAAGTTGTAGACCACCATGAGGTCTCCCCTCAGCCTCCTCTTTTCCAGACTGAATAAACTAAGTGGCCTCAGCCGCTCCTCATATGTCTTTCCTCTAGGCCCTTCACCATCTCTGTAGCAATTTTCTGGACACTGTCCAATACTTTCACGACTTTTTTGTACTGTGGTGCCCATGAACTGCACACAGTACTCGAGGTGAGGCTTCACCAGCACAGAGTAGAGTGGGACAATCACTTCCCTCAACCGACTAGCAATGCCATGCTTGATACGCCACAAGATACAGTTTGCCCTCCTGGCTGCCAGGGCACACTGCTGGCTCATATTCAGCTTGTTATCAACCATGACCAGTGGATCCCTCTCTGGGGGGCTGCTCTCCAGAATCGCATCACCCAGTCTGTACATATAGCCAGGGTTTCCCCTTCCCAGGTATAGGACCCAGCACTTGCTCTTGTTAAACGTCATTCTGTTGGTGACTGCCCAGTTCTCCAATTTGTCCAAATCTCTCTGCAGTGCCTTTCCACCCTCAACAGAGTCAACAATTCCTCCCAGTTTAGTATCATCAGCAAACTTACTCAAAACTCTTTCTAGTGCTACATCCAAGTTGTCTATGAAACCGTTGAAAATAACTGTCCCTAAAATGGAGCCCTGGGGGACCCCACTTGTGACTGGCCACCAGCCTGTTGTAACCCCATTTACTATAACCCTTTGAGTCCTAGCCATCAGCCAATTATTCACCCATCATATGATGTTTTTATCTAGCTCTATGCTGGACATTTTGTCTAGTAGGATCCTATGAGAAATTGTATCTAAAGCTTTTTCTGAAATCCAAAAAGATTACAACCACTGGCTTCCCTTGATTACCTAGATGGGTGATCACATCATAAAAGGAAATCAATTTTTTTAAGCAGGTCCTACCCCTCGTGAACCCATGTTGGCTGTGACCTATGACTGCATTGTCCCCCGGGTGTTTTTCAGTAATTCCCAGAATAATCTTCTCCATAATTTTACCAGGCACTGACATGAGACTAACAGGCCTCTAGTTAACAGGGTCTTCTGTCTTGCCCTTCTTGAAAATTGGCACAACATTTGTCAGCTTCCAGTCAACTGGGACCTCTCTAGATTCCCAAGACCATTGAATAGTTATTGAAAGATGATGTCAGCCAGCTCTCTGAGCACCCTGGGATGAATCCTGTGCGGACCCATGGACTTGAGTGGATACAAGTGGAGAAGCAAATCCTGCATACGTTCAGGGTTGGCTGGGAGTTTATCATTCCCACTGTCTCAGTCCTTCAGCTCAGGGCACCCAGGGTCACAAAGACCATCATCAGTGTTGAAGACAAAGGCAAAGAAGGCATTAAACACCTCTGCTTTGCCTATGTCATTGTCTGTGAGGTGACCATCCCCATCAAGCAGTGGACCATGTTTTGGACCACTGGTCCTGCTTTTTCTGTTCACATATTTTAAAAAGACCTTTTTATTGTCTCCCACAGTCCTGGCCAGCTTCAACTCTAATTAGGTTTTGGCTGCACAAATTTTCTCTGTACACAGGGGAACAGCATCCTTGTAGTCCTTCCACATTGCCTGACCCTGTTTCCAACAGCCATGCACTTTCTTTTTCTGCCTAAGCTCCTGAAGATCTCTGGTTAGCCAAGCTGCCTTCTGCCCCACCTTGACTTCTGATATTTTGGAATTGCCCAATCGTATGCCTTTAGGAAGCAGTGCTTAAAGACTGGCCAGCACTGATGGATGCTAATCCCTTCAAAAGCAGTTTCCCAGGGGACCTTGTTAGCTAGTTCCTTGAGCAGCCTGAAGTCTGCTCTCCCCATATCCAGATCTAGAGTTTTGGTGGCAGTTTTCCTCCTGTCACGAAAAATTTTAAACTCAACCTCTTCATGTCACTATGACCAAGACAGCCACCAATTGCCACATCCCCCACAAGACTCTCTCTGTTGTCCAGCAGGAGATCTAGGAGGGCACCTTTCCTAGCTGGCTCCCTTAGCACCTGCACCAAGAAGTTATCATCAAGGTGCTTTAAAAACCTCCTGGACCTGCTTGTGTCAGCTGTGTGGTGATCCCAGTTGACGTCTGGCAGGTTGAAATCCCCCATAAGGACAAGGGCAATTGATCTTGAGGTAACTCTTAGTTCCTCAAATAATAATTGTTCAGTGTTGTCTTCCTGGCTGGGTAGTCTGTAACAGACTCCCAGAACACCATTCCCTTTATTTGTTTGTCCCTTAATCCTTACCCAGAGGCTTTCAACTTTGTCATCACCAACAGCAAGGTCCAAGCAGTCCAACACCTCCTTTACATACAACACCACCAACCCACCTCGCCTGTCCTGCCTGACCTTCCTGAAGAGCCTGTAACCATCTACTGTAATTACAGAAAGATCCTTTTTTTGTAGTTTAATGAATGGCCATCACCAGCAGGAAATGAAAGTAGAGACACTCAGTTTTGTGTTATCTGCCTGATTTTTTTCTTATTAAATTTTATTTTTTCCCCTGAAAAGTTTTAGTTTCACACTTCCAAAGAAAAGGAGCACTTCTTAAATTTCAAAGTTTAGTAGATGGAAAATATACTTCATGCCCAGAATTAATAATAATTATTAATTATTTTGAAAAACCACTCAAATTTCAAATGCAGGGCATTTTAAGATATAAGAATTTTGACACTTGAAACTACCTTATCAGTTCTGCATTCAGTTTTCAAAAGCAGCTTCAGTTTCTTTTCCATTATTTCATTTGAATAAATGATATTTTACTGAATTCATTTGCTCAAGTGCAGTATAATCTTTTTGTTTCTTCTGCTAGGTAGAGCAGGATGAAATAAGTGCAAACTCTAATGCTTTATAGTTTGTTGGGAGCACAGGAAAATATTTTCCAATAAACATGTGTGTGCACGTTTGTTACAACACAAGAAAAATATCCCACAAATAAACAAGAGAGGTTATTCATTGTCAAGATATTACTAATATGAAAATGTTTAGCTGGTATGCATTGGAAAAGAGTAAAAAGGTATCATTACTTTGTGAAGGACCTTAAAACTTTCTCTTATGTCTTGCTTTTCATGCTCAGTCCAAATTCCCATGGATTTGTCTCTGGAAGTTTGGGGATAAAGAGAGAAATCCCCACTGAGGGCATCGCTGCTATACGGAGATATACTTCCTCTTCCACTGTGTGCTTCTGGTATATGTTTCATTCTGCTATGTTAGTCTGCCAGGCTTCATTCTAGCATGTGCATCATCTGCAATTAGGAAAAGGAAGGAAGGAAGGAAGGAAGGAAGGAAGGAAGGAAGGAAGGAAG
>NC_048893.1:49255067-49273176 GCF_011077185.1 Oxyura jamaicensis | reverse complement strand
AAGGAAGGAAGGAAGGAAGGAAGGAAGGAAGGAAGGAAGGAAGGAAGAAAAAGAAAGAAGGAAAGAAGGAAAGAAGGAAAAACTCAAGAAGATTTTACTGAGGACTACAAAGCTGTGCTGGGGATGGACCCCAGAGTCACCAAGGGAAGAGCAAGTGCTGACTACATATAAGTGCGTGAATAAGAAGGTATTGTTTTTTTTTTTTTTTTTTTTTTTTTTTAACAGAAATTCACAGAAAAATGAATTCTATATAATATAATGAACCACTTGCAGAAAACAGGTATTCATTTGGTTTCGATAATGTGAAGTTAATGTATAGCGTGGTACTTATTCTGACACTTTCTCATCATACAGAACAGGTATATAGAGATTATATCAATGCCATTATTTGATGTAGCTAAGTTAATACTAAACAAAAAGGAATTCCAGCAGTAGAAGGCTTTTATTTCCCCCTTCTCATTTTTTTTTTTAACTTTTTTCAACCTTACTTCCGTGTGAATAGGAATATGCTATGTTCCACACAAAGTGTGTTGTCAGATTATTTTGATGCTTCATTGTGCTTAGACATTTAATTATTTCTGACATGATTCTAGAATATTTTTATTTAATGAGATATGGATGCAAATCAGATGAGATGGACGAATGTCTCCTTTAAACAGAAATATTTTATTTTATTGTATGAAGAAAAATGTATATTTGCAAGACAGATTTAATCCTGACTCTTATCTAACATATATCTCTGAGCCTTTGCTTCCTGTTTCCCTCTATGCATGTTTTATTTACAATGACCATCTTTTTTACCACATTTTCTCCTTTTTACTACACCTATTGACGAATGATAGGCTCTAGATATAAATTCGACAGGTCTCTCATTTTAACAGTTTTCCCTGAACTTCTACAATCATTTCTCAGTTCCAACAGAAGAGCCCCCACAATAAGAGAATGTTAAAATATATAAATCAATCCTTTAAAATGCCACAATGCTGTTGATTACAGTCTTGCTGGTATCATATGTTTACTATACCATAGTTAATCACTATTTTATTGTTTAAAAAGGCTCATTACAAAAGTCTTCTAGCAAATATCTGCTAGTGTTTAACACCACATACTGTAACCATCTCTCAGAGGAATGTGTCTACCTAAGGTTAGCTGGAAAATGCAAAAGACTAATTAGCATCTTGAATCACCATTCAGCCATCTCCTATAAGAAGGCAATGCCTGAATCTGAATCACCCAAAAAAACTAACAGCATTGTAAGAAAAGTACAAGTATGTTTTGCTAGAGTACTTGTAGACATGATAGCAGTAATATTGTAAGTGAATGTCAATTTCAAGTAATGAAAATATTGTTTCTGTAAGCGTTTGTATATTACTAAGAATGTATGCATAGAGACTGCTATGTCAGATTCATTACATTGAAAACATATATACATCATTATATATACAGCATTACATTGAAAACATATATATACATCATGTGTAATTTCAATTTATATATGTATATATAAAATTTGGATTTTATATATATTTTATACAAGCATACATAATTTACACAAGCATACCAGCTGTTGACAGTTGCCTCAAAATATCCAGCTCATCCAACCCCCTTAAGTCAGGTTAAGACTTTTAAGTCACTATCAGTAACAATTAAAATTATACAAACAAGCAAATCATAAAACTCATATTTTGAATTCCAACAAATATTTCACTTGTGACAGAGAGTCTCTTTGTTTGTTTATTATTTATTAAACTATGATATGGTTTTCATCAAAAGGTTGCGGTTAGATCAGTTGACTCCTTTTGATTTCTGTCTGTGAAGCTGGTGTGGAGGAGGAGATGACCTGTTCCCTGACCGTAATTAAACATTATCAGCTGGGATAACCTCCTGAACTGAAAACTGAGTGAGGAGCACCAGTAAGTAAGAAGCCTGAAGTGCAAGAGAATCAGAGATGCTCAGGACAAACACCTTGGGCTCCATAAGTAGCTATCATGGCCCAGTGGTAATATACCTGCAGTAGAAGCTGGTGCTAAGGTACTGCTGTCTGCAGTACGTATGATCAGCTGTATTTACTTCAGCATAAATTTATCATTAGCAGTAGAAGTATGTTCCAGAAGTATATTCTGGAATATATCTTTCACTTACTAGCCTTCATCTATTAATACCATCTAAGAAAAGTTATTTTGTTTACTTTCTGAGAACTGTGAATAAAACAGAAGAGACTTAATAGTGATGATGGGAGTAAACAGTTACTTCAAAGTAAAAGTACAGGACAATATAGCGGCTGCAAGGCAGTAAGCTTGAATCACAGATGGTCCTTTACTGGTCATTAAAAGAATGTAAGTTTTTGAGCTGGGTCAAACTGATTTTAGGGATAAAAATGAGAGCTAAGAGCACATGGAAAATACCACTCGTATAGTAAAACTCCAATAAAAGATGGGAAAATGAATCAATGAAGAAAGACCAAGAAAGTGAACTGTGTTATATAAAGTTGGAAAAAGGAACAGAACTAATCCAAGTGGGACAATGAAGAGGAAACCCCCTTTCATAAGTATCATAGTCCTCCTGACTGTATCATTAGATTTTAATGAATAAATATTTGAAATGGTGACAGCATTCATTGGACTTTTGGTCCAGTTTTTGTTCACCTGCAGCTGAAGACATCTAGTTCAAGTTCATCACAGTTCAAGCTATGCTAAACTTGAAAATAATGTCTCCAGTCTGAGAAAACAATGTAAGTTATTTATAATGCTTTTTCATTTGGATTTAGTACAAATATGCTAAACCAATATCTACAGTGCACCTATGGTTAGTGCTAGCCAGGTCATCCAGGCAGTGCACTCACCTTCTGAAAGCTACAGTGGGTCTTATTACAGCATATAGACAGTAAATTCTGATCAAAACAAATCCAGCAACATACTATAGTTTCTCTCTGTTTCTCAATTGCTTGAATTTATCCTCCTGTTACACCTAAAAAAAAAAAGAATAAAAAAATGAAAAAAAAAAAATTCAAGCCATTTCTAGGGGTCTCTGCACCATTCTTAAAGAGGAATTGAGAACATGATAGTAAGATTCCTCTTGAAGGAGAAAAAGAGCATGTGCTCCCATTTTTTCTTGGTTTGGTGAGACATAGCAAGGAACTTAGAGTGAGGAAAATGTCCGGAGTAAAACCTTGATTTTTGTAATGTGTGAATTTAAAAAGTAAGGAGCACATAGTCTTTATCTTAGATGATTATGTTTTAGAATCTGCTCTAGGGAGAAATTGTGATGAAAACACAGATAACTGAGTGACCACTGGAGTAGATTACTGCCCTAGTGTACATTTTCCTTCCTGGAAAAATTTTATGTCATCTGTATCATTGAATATAGTACAGTAAGAACACTAAAAAGGTCAGATAAAAGATGACATAAAGTGTATTTTTGTTTGTTTGCTTACCATGTTATGTTATATTTCTTCAAAAAGGGATGATTGTACAGCTAATTGAGAAAGATGCTTATTTGTCTTTTCCTGGCTGCTACAATTTCAGTCAAATAGAAGCTTCTGGAAAGGTGAAATATTGTTTTGTAATTCTGTAAAGGAGAAAAAGAATCAAGCACAGACTCCTGTAAAAACAGAATAGGCTAAGTGGAGACTGTATCCAAACCTTCCTAATTTCAGTGTTGCCCAGTGACAGGACAAGAGGCAAAAGGCACAAGCTAAAACTCAGGAGGTTCTGGCTAAATATGAGAAAACAGTTCTTTACTGTGACGGTGACATAACACTGGCATAGATTGCCCAGAGAGGTTGTGGAGTCTTCTTCTTTCGAGATATTCAAGATCCTGTGCAACATTCTCTAGGTAACCCTGCCTGAGCAGGAAGGTTGGATGAGATGATCTCCAGCAGTCCCTTCTAACCCTGACCTTTCTGTGATTCTGTGATTTGATGATTTCAGTTTGTGTTAGAAGGCAGAAGATCTGTACTTGTATGATAAAATAGATAAATAAATAAATAAATGAACTGTTTTACTTATACTTTAAGAAAACCTAGATTTATAATTTGCATGTCCTTCTGGTGCTTTGCACTTAACAGAAAACATTATGAAAGATTTACCTCAAAACATAGCCAATTTGGGATTTATTTTACTAACGGGGAAAAAATAACAATGCAAGGAGAAAATAATTGGGAAAAAAAAAAAAAAAAAAAAAGGAATAAAACTTGTAAAAGAAATTAACCCCCTTCCCCCCCCCAAAAAAAAAAAAAAAAAAAAAAAAAAAGTGAAAAAGGAGATGGAACATGTGGAAAGAGTAATGCTAAAGTATTCTGTATCATCTCCTTCACATCTTCTATATAAATTGTTACACTTGATTTGCTCTGAAAGGCCACTTTCTGCCCTCACACCTCCCTGAAGACTTCTTGATATTGAAACTGATGAGGAATAATGGTTAAATATGCAATTCGAGAAATCTACTGCATCGGTTTCCATTATGTTTATCTTGTATCCACTATTAGCCCAGTTACCTGGAAAGATGAATGTCTAGGATAAACTTTACCTCCATTTTATATTTTGGAGTGTCAGTGCACTAAGACCATGGTGACAAACTGGGAAAAATGGTAAATATTTTTTATTTAGAGATCAACTTTTTTTTTTTTAAAAAAAAAAAGGATCCTTATTTTTGCCATGTAAAAAAGATCACCAAAAATAACTCTTTTTCATATTGATGCCTATTAAATGCTCAGCTATTAAGTTATCTAGTATCATAAAAATACCAATAAATGAAAAACAAAAACAAAAACAAAAAAAAACACACCAAAAGACACTTGTGTGAGTCAGCACAGGCAGGCATCAGGAACACCCACAGATTTGCAGCTAAAATGCAAAGAGCAGATTTATTCTCATTACCTTGCCAACTGGGGAATCCCTGAAGCAGCACCCAAGCAGAGGTACAGGAGCATAGGCACACAGGTGGGAATGCAGGAACCGCTTAACTGGGTTTATGCTAGCAGATCACCGGCCTGCCTGCTATTTTCACTTGCTTTTATCAAGAGTTCACACAGGCGCAGTTTTACCACCACACCATGATTCTCACTGTGCTTCTTTGATCTCTGTACCAAGGCTGGGAGCTTAAGCACATCTGATAGGGCACCTCCAAGTCCACCAAACACCTACGTTATCTATGCACAGTTGTGCTACTTGCCAAACACAGAGAGCACAAACAGAAGCAGACATAATTTATATGTCTTTCTACATTGCTGCTCCCCAGACTTTATGCATTCCCAGCTGCAAGGTCACAAGTGTATTTACAATCCTCCTCACCGGTCTTCTGTTCTAATCCCATCTTCCTCACCAGTCTTCTGCTTTTAAGCCATTCCTCCCAACAGCACTCATTTACAGGGATGTCATACTGTCTAGTTTAATGATCAAGAACTGGCTAATCCACAGACTGAATAAGATTTCTCTATAAGCAAGTGCAACAAATCTTAATTCCCTTTCCCTTTCTCAGTCATAATCTTTTCTTTTGCATTAACTCCAAAATAAATCCAAACAACTAAAATAGGCCAAACACATTATATCCTGGTCAAGAAACTTGGCTGCATTTGTTTGGCCTATCATCATTTATAGCAGGGTACAGGTACTCAAAGCTGCATTGCCATTACACAGAAAGGGTCACAAAAATACTAATACTTCTTAGTTCAAGTTCTAACAGAGATATGTACTCTTATTATTGTCTTCTGTATTAAATTGCCTCAAAATAATTATAGTATTTCATAGGGTCCCCTTCACAACCCTTTTCTTCTTTTGTATAAAAAAGCATAACTAAGGATGATTTTGGAATATCAAAAACTTCAAAGCCGTATTAACTGAGCTGTAAGAAGTATAGAAGAATTCAAAATCAAGTCACATTTTTGATTGTTTTAATCTTGTGCTACCCTATTAACACAGTAAAGAGGGCTTCAAAACAAATGCTATCTTAACTGCTGTGGCACTCCAAGCTATATATTTATCATAAAAGCTGAAGTATTTTGAGTCATATTTCCAAGAAGGATTGTGTGATGTTAGTAAAAAGTGATTCCACTTCTGTAAACATTCTTATTTAGTACTGTTTATATTTCTCCTGAAAATGACCAAGGACCATATCAAGATTTTGGGTCAGTAATTTTTGTTACATGCATCTAATGTCATCATCATCTGGAAACTGAAATTAAAGATAAAAAATGTTAAGCATTAACAATTTTTTAGGTTCTTAAGCTGGCAATAGGTAAAGTTTTATAAACAAAAATTCTTGTCATGGTTCAGTACACTTTAATAACTTATTTATAAGTGCAATATAATATTAGATTATTACAATGTAGATTTATGCCTTCCTGCCAGAAGGAAAATGCACAAACAAACAAAAAAACAAAACAAAACACTGCAGGCATGGGGAATCATTTATCAAGGATCGTCAAGTCCAACTCATGATTAAATATGGAGGAGAAAACCAAAAAGCCCTGCCGGCAGAGAAAAGACAATTATAAAGGGAGGAGAAAATTAGTAGAATCCAGGAAAATAAAATAATTCAATATCAGTGTTGGGCAAGAAAATAAAATAAATAAATAAATAAATAAAAACTTAGTATTAGCTCAGCAATGCAAGGCCTGAGAACTTTTTAGACTTTGTCAGGATTTCCAGACAACTATGAATTTTTAACAACCAAGTGAGTTATTTAATCTGTATTAGCTTTGTGAAATCATGTGGTAGAACTACTGTTCTAACTGTTCTAATAATGTCAACATATTTTTGTTACTAGTAGACAGTAACCACAGATAGTTGTTCTGTGCACATTGTCGTGTCCATGTGCTTAGAGTAAAAAAGTGATATATAAAATTACAATATGATAACTGGATCCTTGTAAGTATAAACACCAAAACACACCAGAAGCCCTAGGGCTATAAAGAAGAACTTAATGGTCACTGGAGAAATGCAGCCTTGTGAGCTTGTTTTGGGGATAACAGAAAAAAAAAAGAACAATTACCCAGTATATCTAATATCTAATAAAACTCAGAATTATGATTAAACAATAATAATAATTAACAAAACAAACAAATTAAAAAAAAAAACACAAACAAAAACAAAACAAAACACACATACACACACACACACAAAAAAAAAAAAAAAAAAAAAAAAAAAAGCAGACTGTGTTCACAAGCATACAAATAGCTCCAGGGAGAGTAAGGAGGAACAACTTCCATCAACATCATACTTCTTCCAAAAATGAATTAATGAATTTACAGTGCTGACAACTCATTGTGATAACACATTGGAAAGGTGAGCATAAAAGTATAGAAAGGGGTAGAAAATCTGCATATAACATTTTATTATTATTATTATTATTATTGTAATATCAGATCAGATGACTGAACTTTAAGTGCTCACATATAGGTGCTCATAATTGAACCTTAACTGCTCATAATTGAACTAAAAGTACTTCCTTTTTTGTTTTGATTGACTAACAATAAAGAATTATTGGCTCTGCACATCAGTTGTGTTTCTTTAGTGCACAATAATTGTCCTGAGTATAGTGCAACAAACAGAAAGGAGCTCTCTCTCTCCAGAGGGAGTATACAAGACAGATCTGATATATTTGGAATTACTCTCCTTGAGTCATCTGGCTGGGAGAGACTTTCAAGAATTTTAGTCACAATAAATGTTTTTTTCTGCCCTACAGGAATGCATTGAGTGATGTGGCAACTTAGTCAAACTCAGAAGATGGCTTGAGAATAGGTGTGATGAAATTTTGAAGATATTTGACTACTGGTAACATCTATGGGAAGAATTTTTTACTTGTAAGAGAAATTTCAATTATTTTTGGAGTGTAGTCTTTTGGGATTAAGTACGTAAAGACTCGTAAGACTATTAAAATGGGAAATAAGAGAACACTGATAAAGACAACTTCCATGTCTGTCTGTAATAGCGTATGTAGAAAATCGGGTAAATAAGGATATAGTAAAGGGCACAGGAGTATTTGCTGGTAGAGCTATGCAAATGAGTACAGAATGAGGTTCGATATTAATGAGAGCAACAGTCAGACAACACAGATAATTCAACAAGAACATCAGCGGAGACTTGAAAGAAACAGCTAATACAAGCTGCTATAATCACAAAACTAGTTAATGTATTGCAATGCATGAGAACAATTGCTATAAAAATTAAAGAACCTTCATAACTAAAATACTATGTTAGGGCAAAAGCCATTCCTGAAAAACTAAAGTAGATTAAAACTAGTTGGAAAAAAAATATATACAAAGGAAAATAAATAAATAAATAACTGTTAAACCTGATGTAATGTAGTTAATCTTAACTAGAACAATTCAGAAGAAATATTGCAAAGGGGATTCTACTGTTTAACCTAGGGATCTGCTATAGATTCCCATGTTAGGATATAGAGAAAGTTGTATTTAACATTACTAAATATACACTGTGAACATCTTGTTTGGTTATTTCAATCTGTATTGTATATAAGATCGCAAGACCCTCTTCTTAGGAAGAGGTCAGGACAGTGACTGTGGTTATGCCTACATTGACAAATCCTTTTATTACTGTTTTGTGGCCATCATCATCTACACTGCATATTTGTTATTAATTCCAAGGCTTTCATGAAAAGTGAACCAAAAGTTCCTGTTGAGACAAAAAGTGTGTGCAGCTCTGGTATCCTCTTCAGTTCATACTAGGACTTCTCTGTGTAGGAAATATCAACAAGATGGAAGCAGACTTAGTTCCTTCAATTCTTCAGACACCTTCAGTGATATCCCAGTACTCCAACACTCCTTATACAAAATGTCATGTAATTGAACAAATATCCTTGTTGTTACACTATGAAATTACCATTCTGATCACCCAGGACACAGTCCTCATATGATTTCAGGCTCTTTGAACTAAAAAGAAACACACACAAAATATGAGCTAAGTTTCAGAGCTTACAGGTCACATACTATGTGTTGTATACACAGACTATTTGCTCCATGGGAAAATATGGTGATCCTAACCAGAAGCAGTGATTTTATCTATGTATTAAGTTAAAGTGGATGCAATTGCGTAAAATAGTCACTGGATAAGTTTGAAAAGCAATCTTAAAAGCAGGGTCTGGAAGCAAACTCTCATGCATGATTCCTCTAAATTTGATCCTATTTCACAACCTAAGGATAACTGACTTTCATCTTTGACTGTTGTTTGATGGAAAGAAGCTCTTACTGTTTTATTCATTCTCTACAAATGCTTACTGCATTGAACACTTTAGGCAAGAAAGATGGAAATGTATGAAATTGGAGAGACTGAGGTTGTTTGCTTAATGTAGATAAGACAGTGGTGTTTCCAAATAACATTGATTCATAACTAGTGACTCAGTGACCTCAGGAAGCAGTAAACTATATACAAAATTTGAAGATTTGTGTTTAAGACCTAGGGAGCTACATCATACCTAGCCATCATTTTGAAATCCTCAATGCACTTACAATTCTAAGAAATTTACAAAAATACAATGATTTAGATTGAAAAAATGAAATAAAGTAAAAATAGGTAGGTATTCTGTAATCAGTCAAATAAAAGAGAAAGGAACAACATACAGTGGTTTTGAAGTAAGGAAGAGCTTATATTTAAAATGATCTAGACACAACCTAATATTAACTGAATATAATATGCATATATATATTAAACAAAGAATAAAGAATAACTCTCCCAAAGGCTATATGATCACTGAATGCTTCAGCAAGTGCATAATGCTTGTAAACTTGTGAAAGGAGCTTCAGGTGACCTTTCTGCAAATGTCAAGTATGAGATATTCCACAGGGAAGACAGCCTTACTGCTAAAAATGGTCAGATGTGTCCTTGTAAGTAAGGCAGTTTCTCTGCTGGCAGTTTAATGACAATCTATGACATGCTATGGTAAGCAGAATGGTATTCTTTGTGAGGACTCTGGCAGACCCCAAGGTCTTCCAGCCTTGACACAAAGAGGTGGAGAGTCCTTCTGAAGGCTTTTCTGTCTGTGTAAAAGAACAACGTCTATTTATTACCTAATGTGTAGAGGGTTACATTTGCTGATGAAACATGGGATTTCAGATAGACATGGCAGTCACAGAATTCCTCAGTTAAAACCTTTGAAAGCCTGATAAGGGTTGTTTTGTTTTGTTTTGTTTTGTTTTTCCTTATGAAAATAACAATGGGGAATCAGCCACAAGTGCCTACACATTCTTGTAGAAGTGATGGCCACTGAAAGGGTTTTTGATAGGTAAATGAAGAGGACATGACATTACTTAAAATTTGCAGTGCCTGCACTTTTGAACTGAAAGAGCTTATTGATGTTACACTGGAAAACAGGTCTTTAACTGTAGATGAAACTTATTATACCCTTCAAAAACTCTACTGGGGAGTGAGAATGCTGAATACTCTTTCGCCTGTGGACATGAAGGCACAAATTGACAGTGACAGGAAAATAAATAAATAAATAAATAAGATTACAAGCCACAGACCTTTAGAGAAAAAGCCAAGAACTGGAAAAATGACTGAGGCTGAGAAATATGACTTATGAGAGTACCAATATGCAAATGGAACTGTGTAACTTAGTAGGTAGATTTAATAGAGTTTCTTCTACTGTTTAGGAGGATTTTCTCCCCTAGAGAAAACTCTGCTAGTTAACTAACTCTGCTAGTTAACCAGCAGTTTCCTACGAGACAAACTAAATTTCCATTGACTTATGAGAAGGACCTCTGAGAAGGAGACAGAGAGGTGCTATATTTAATATATATATATATATTTAAAGAAAAATAATAATAATAAAAAAGATAATACCTTCTCAGCTTCTCACACTGCCTTGCCAGTGAGGAGGAAGGGGCATGCACAATAAGGTGGGAAGAGACAGCCAGGACAGCTGACCCTAAAAGGCCAGAGGTATTCTATGAATGGATGGTGTTATGTTCAGCAATAAAGATGGGAGACAGAAGGAGGAGGGGTGGCATTGGACTGAGTTTGTCTTCCCTAGTAACAATTACATGTGATGAGCCCTGCTTTCCTGGAAGTGGCTCAACAATTGGAAGTAGTAAATCAGTTCCTTGTTTTGCTTTTCTTGCATGCACAGCTTTTGCTTTACCTAGTAAACTGTATGTATTTCACTCCATATGTTTTCTCACTTTACCTTTCTGATTCTCTTCCTCATACTGTTGTGTAGAAGTGAGGAAGTGTCTGTGTGGTGCTTAACTGCCTGCCAGGGTTATGCCACGATAACAGTCTAAAAGAGTATTGGGAATGTGTTCTGCATCAAAGAAACTTCTCTTAAAATTAATTGATATATACATGACATACATTGACATTGACATACAATGATAAACATAATAATTCTACAATCTATGAGAAAAAAAAAAAAAAAAAAAATTGTCATTAATAGGCCACGGTGTCTGAAAATACATCTCCCTATTATTATTATTATTATTTTTTTTTCCTAAAGTAGTGCATTATCTTTAATGTTTGGACTAGGAATTCATCAAAACGGATTCCTTGAGTTTCATTTACCTGTATTACTTATATTTTTCTACTTATATCCTTCTAAGTACTCTGCATGGGAATAAATTCATAGATTAGGTTCACTCATATTACAATACATGATCATACTTCCTGATTTTTTTTTTAATTTGTGTTTTTATTCTTCACTATGAATTGTAACAAGCTAAGTCCTAATAGGTGACATTTCTTTTTTGTATCATAGGCTTTTATCTATTAATAAATATAGCCAGAAGAAGTAGATATCACACCTTCTTTCTACTATTGCATGTGGAAAAGGAAACACAATAGTAAATTTATTTTTTCTTTCTTTTGGAAGAATAGGATGGTTTCAATGGGTGCATTTCAGATCAGTAGCATGTTTCAGTACAAATTTCTTAATTAGCATAATGTACTTCTCACCAGAAATGATCTTGGAATGCACAGGCTCAATTCCTTCTAAAAAATAAAAAATAAACTGAGAGATGCACCACTGAAATAAACCTCAATGTGTTTCAACAGCTACAGGTGTTCAGTCGTTAGGACTACCCCTTTAAACTTCATGTGGTGTAGAATTCCCCATTTTTCACATCAGTTGTTTCATCAGCATGTTTGATGTCAGCATGCCATCACATGACACTTTTTGCTAATGTAAAAGCCTTTTTTATATTTTATACTCATCAGAAGAAAAAAAAAAGTCAGTAATAATAAAAAAAAAGTTGGTAACATTATCAGTTTATAATTTTTTTTTGAAGAAGAGAAAATGTTAATGCCAACTCTTAGCTTTCATACAGTTCTGCTGAACTAGAATGAATTAATTTCTTAAATGGAGATCATGAACTATAGTCACAGTTTAAGAAAAGTTCTCAGTTTACATTAAGGTCAGATAGAGTGCTGTATTCTATAAGTCTTCTCAAGCTTAAAACTAAACAAATGACTAAAAGTAAAACATTAGATAAGAGTCTACATTTTGAGAATTAGGATGCAGGTAATGGCTTCCATTATGGGGCAATGAAAGATGAACTATAGCAAAACTGAATTTAAAAACCCTCTAGTCTTACAATCATAACACTAGAAAATATTTGATTAATATTTTTCATTATAAATTACTTTTATAAAAATAATTAGGTATCATGAATAATTTAAAAAATAATATGTCTGTTAAGGCTGAAGATGTTTGTTTACTTCTCGTGTATATATCTAGATGAAAGTAAGGAAATGCAGCTTTATAGAGTCATTTACTGGTACAAGTTACAATATTAAAACTGTTATGTTGCAGTGCAGTCCGAAGGTGACAACAGCTGTTTCTGAAACAGCTGTTTCTGAATGCCTACTCAATAAAATTATGTGTTCATGCTCCCATTTTCACCTAATCCACATAACAGGGTGGAGAAGAACTGATACATCCTCCAACAGCTGATATGTACTTTCCCAGGTACTGTCTATGCCATCCCCTTCTCCAAGCATTCACAGCTACTTTTGGCTTTGCTTTATAACCTAAAGAGAAAATATATATATGCTTCCAGAAAAGGAAGGCAACAAGTTGTTTTGTTGTTGTTTGATTTATTGTTTTTTAACTGAATTCTAATGCTACACAACAGAGATTGTGTGCTGCTGGGCCTAGGACAAAAATAAAATAATACACTGTCATCTACATAAATTACGCAACAATCCATAGAATTTTAGGTTACACTGCCGGCATCAAGCAGTCTAGTTGACCTAGACTGAATAAATTTAATTAACTATACTTATTGGCATTAATTAATTCAAAATAATTTTGTCATTTTTCTAATTTTAATATTATTTTTATTAGTCAAAATCTGAACTTGTTAAACTCTTATAAAACTTGGAAAGTTAGTATTAATACAAACAACAAACAAACATGAAACCTTGCCGTTTCTTCAGATTTTCTGACATCAGTAGACATAAAAAGGCTTTTTATCTCTGTTTACACAGTTTCCCTGTAACTCTCCACAACATAATGGCATACTGTGGAAACAAAAGTGTGAGCAGAAAATACCATCCAGGGAATCTTCTACTAAATAAATAAAGTCACTTTATCTGGCCGTTGTCAGAAAAGTGCAGAGCCTCTTTTGTGAGGTAAGAGTTTTGTGAACATGCCCTACTTGTTCAGAAGAGCCAGGAGGAGACTAATAAAAAAGTATTTACATCTGTGTTCATTTGCTATTTTTGTTCTAGTGGAACTATGACAAGGACTAAAAATATAGAACTCTTAAGTTCTACAACAAATAAAAGTATTATGGAAAAATTTGTAACATATATGGATTTTCAGATTGCCATTAGGTCAGAATTCACTTGCTCACATAAACACTCCAAATGAATACAATGCGAAACAAAATATTACATTTGTTAAAATAAATACACATTAAAATGTAGATAGATATGCAATGCTTAGAGAAATAAATAGAGATCAAACTAAAATAAATGTAAGACATTGAAAAAAAGCATGGAGATTTTACAGAACATGAAAAAATGAACACTGCACCATTGAAAACTGATTGACAGGTAATGAACTATAAAATCTGTATTGAAATGGAAATGACAGTGAAAGAATAGCACAAGGCATCAATGTGATATTCACCAGGCTGAAAGATGGGAAAATTTTGAAGGCAACAGCTCACTAAAATTAAGCAAATTAAAGACTGATGAAAAATCTGTGTTCAGATTGAATTAATCGGTTGCTGAGAGACAGAAGAGTGCAGTTTAACATGACTGTTAAATGGATGCTTCTGCATGTATCAGACATGCTGCACAGTTGAAACTGAGACACCAGTAAAACAGAATACATTCCTTCATATCTGACCTTTGCTTTATTGTAACAACATATGCTAACCATGTAAACCAAGCTTATTATGCAAGTTTCAATATGGCAAGTACTTAATGAAGCAAACATTAGTTTATTCTGATATCTAAGTTCAGGATTCATTTGTTTTGCATCTGTTTTGAATTAATTTCTTAACAAGTCTTTTCCCCATCTATTTGATAAACAGAAATCAGAGACAAACATTCATTTGCAACATTTTCTGATACTTGGATTAATTTAATAGGATATATTAATTTAACAAGGGTTGTTGGTGATGCTCACCTGAACATCAGCCAACAGTGTGCCCAGGTGGCCAAAAAGGCCAATGGCATCCTGGCTTGTATCAGGAATAGTGTAGCCAGCAGGACCAGGGAGGTGATCGTCCCCCTGTACTCAGGTCTTGTGAGGCCGTGCATTCAGTAACGTGTTCAGTTTTGGGCCCTTCACTACAAGAAGGACATCGAGGTCCTGGAGCATGTTCAGAGAAGGGCTACGAAGCTGGAGAAGTGTCTGGAATGCAAGTCTTATGAGGAGCAGATGAGGGAACTGGGATTGTTTGGTATGGAGAAGAGGAGGCTCAGGGGAGACCTTATTGCTCTCTACAACCACCTGAAAGTAAGGTGTGGGGTGCTGGGGGTCAGGCTCTTCTCGCAGATAACTCATGATAGGACAAGAGGGAATGGCATCAATTTGCTCCAGGGGAGGTTTAGGCTGGAAATGAGACATTTCTTCTCAGAAAGAGTAGTCTGGCATTGGAACATGTTGCCCAGGGAGGTGATAGTCACCACCCCTGGGAGTGTTTAAGGACAGATTGGACATGGTGCTTAGGGACATGGTTTAGTGGGTGACATGAGTGGTAGGGGTATGGTTGGAACAGATCATCTTGGAGGTGTTTTCCAACCTTAATGATATTATGATTCTATGATATTAAAGGTGTAATTCCATGGTGTGTATAATATATAATATATATTATACATATTCTAATAATATATAATATATTATAATATAATATATATATAAATCATTATTATAATATATATATAATATATATACACCTAGAAATAATGACTATATATATAACATATATAATATATATTACAATATATATAGAATAATATATATATTACATATAATATATATATAATATAATATATATAGTCGTTATTTCTTGGTTTACAGAATGACTTTCAATATCCATAGTTTTGATACAATGGACTCCAATACTTAGAAGAAACCTTTAGCTAATCTGCAGAATATGATTGCTTTCAATATGTTTTTAAATAATTACTGTGATTATAAACTCATAATATTCAAGATAAACTTTGAATCTTAAAAGTATTGAGTCTAATCTGTACTTAATTAAAAGTTTGAAGATTTCTGCTCCAAGCTATTAATTGTATTATTTTTACTGTCTGCATTAGGCAAAATGGTAAGACATTTCTTTTTCCTTTTTTTTTTTTTTAATTATTGTTATGCTTAACAGGCTCAATGTCATGTAGGGACAGAACCTGTCTTAAGGAAATATATATATATATATATTTCATATTGTTTATTTCTTTAGATATATGATTACAATACACCATCCATCATGCATGCACATTGATTTTTCTATGAAGTTCTCTAATATACTATTTTATAGATAATCAACAAGCAAACAGTAATTTCCCTGAAGTTTTAGCATCAATGGAATGAATATCAAGTACAGTAGCCTATATATATATATATATATATATATATATATATATATATATAAAGTTTTGATTTCTGGATTTCAGTCACATTACTCTCTATTAGCGAGAGAGTGCTATTAGATTGCATGATCTTAATCTCTGTACTAGCTGGTCATTACATTTTCCCTTCCACTGTGTTTATTTAAACATGCTTTCAAAAAGCTATTCATTCTTGCTTTGAAGTCAACAGATAGCCTCTGTTTTCATGGACATGCTATACAGTTCTCTGGCTTTCTCACCATTCACAGGCATGCTCACTGGGTAATCCCTAACCTTATCATAAATTAAGGCAAAAATGTAAATGCTCTGCATCTTCTTAGCACAGTCTAAAAAAAAATCACCTAAGTACTTTCCCTAACTACTTCAACCTATTAACCTTTGAGACACTTTTTTTTTTTTTTAGTACTTCCTCAAGACATTTTCCCCTCTTATCCGTTGAAACCTGTGCTAGATTACTTTTGTGTAGTGTTCTTCAACTTCATGAAGAAGCAATGTGTAAATGCCAAATACCATTCTATTTCTTCACCAGGCATTCTGAGGACAAAATGTTGCTAACGTCCCTTGTTCTTCCTCAGTTACTTCATAAATGGATAGAAGGAGAAGGAAAAATTTGCTACCTTCAACATTAAGCACGTTTTCAGTATTTTTGAAACCCTGGAATTGCACAACTCTGCTGACTACAGTTCATCTCTGAATCAGATCTCATGTTATTCTCTTTTTTTCCTATTTGATTTAATTTTATGTTAATTTATTACCATGATCCATTCAACATTATTATATTTGACTTAATGTTCAGAGCAGCTTCTCATTACCATTCTTCCCCCACACATATAATGCTTTTAATATTAACCTTGTGATTTTTTTTTTCTATAAGATTACAATTCAAGTTGATATTCATTGTATTTAAAATGTTTCAGAAAAGTAGTTATTTCTTATAGGTAAGAAACACTTCAAATAAGAAAAAATTATAAATCATTTATTTATTTATTTATTTTCATTGTTAGTCATCCTATTTTTTTCTCCCAGGAAATGTTAATATATTCAGATTATCAAAAGGGAAGTGCATTTTATTGGAGAATATAGAGACATGTCTGCAAGAATGCTGAGAATGAGTAAAAATCCATCTTCCTGTCATGGTGCAATGGATTGTCTTTAACTACCTATATATATATATACCTATATATATATATATATATTCTAGACAGTAATAGCCTGCAAATATACACATCAAATAAATCACTGAATAAGGAGGAATGAAATGGAACAGATCTATTTAAAAAGGAATAGTGAAGTGTGTTGACTGCTCCATTCCACTGAAATGAATTTGGACTACCTGTCGTACTGGAGTATTAAAGAGAAGACTGTAGGCAATTTACAAAAATAATTGAATAATGCACTGAGAATATTTGCAGATCCATATCTGACAGATCGCCATCTTCAAAACACTTCTCAGAATAATAAACAGCAATATCTTCAGTTTCTAAAATACCTGTCTAGAAATATTCCATCAACTACTGAAGAAATAACATGGTTTGTATCAGTCTGTGAAATCTAAATTCCTGAAGTTCCTGGATAACAAAAACTTCATACAGCTAGATACAATTCTAAGAATACTTGCAAGAAATGTCCAGATTTCGAATAGCAAAAATGTTACTTTGGTGATACAGCACATTAAAGATATCTGTACAATAGTTTTGGCCAGGGTTAATAAACTTTGTTAAGAACAAAATTCAGAACACATTTTATTGTTTTCAGAACACATTTTATTGTTATGTATAACACCAAATTTAAGGAAAAGTTAAATAAATAAAATATTTCTATTGGAAATAAAAATAAGAAAAGAAATGGAAAAAGGCAAGGGCAGGAAAGGGCAGGAAAGGACAGGAAAGGGCAGGAAAGGAAAGGGCAGGAAAGGAAAGGGCAGGAAAGGGCAGGGCAGGAAAGGAAAGGGCAGGGCAGGGCAGGGCAGGGCAGGGCAGGGCAGGGCAGGGCAGGGCAGGGCAGGGAAGAGAAGAGAAGAGAAGGGAAGGGAAGGGAAGGGAAGGGAAGGGAAGGGAAGGGAAGGGAAGGGA